>NC_047103.1:160824249-160997857 GCF_902500255.1 Thalassophryne amazonica
ATGAATAACAACTTTTTTCCACTTGTGGGTAGTGGTTGGGTGAAGCCATTTATTGTCAAACAACTGTTTACTTTGTTTAAATCATAATGTAACAGAAACTACCCAAATGGCCCTAATCAAAATTTACATACCCCTGTTCTTAATACCGTGTCTTGCCCCCTTTAACATCAATGACAGCCTGTAGTGTTTTGTGGTAGTTGTGGTTGAGGCTCTCTGATGGTGAAGCTGCCACTGAATATGTCTCAGACATTATTTACATAAGTTACGAAAAAAATAAAAACAGTATGGCACTCTTGGTAAATCTGCATGGAGTAGATAGTTCTCAAAAACTGACTGTGCAAGAAGGTGAAGAGTGAGGAAAGCCACCCAGACAACCCAGAAGAAGTTATAGACTTATGTAGCTGTGATTGGCGAAATTATGCATTTCTCACATATTTGTCTTCATTGTGCTTTTGTAAAAGCATACTTGTGATAAAGTTTTATGCCTCAAAGTGCCATATTTTCCAGAGTACAAGTTGCACCTGTTTAGAAAATGCTTCTTGAAGAGGGAATAACCCTCACACATTTTTTTTTTCACTATTATCAGCACATTAATTTGGGGTTTTTGTGCATTGTTGAAGCGTACTTCTTTGCGTTTATTCTTATATTCTTGGAGTTTATTTTGTTTAGTGATTTTATTCCTGTGAATAACAAACTCATGACTTTGTTATACCAGTTGAATCGGAGTATACATTGCAGGGCCTCTCAACCTAGTTAAAACACACACATTATACGCCGGAAAATACGGTACTCCAATGTGCATCTGATTTTTACCTGAGGCCATCAAATATGGCCATTGGGTATTACAAAGATTTTGTCTGTCCATCTGTGCTCAACAGAAGTCCAGTCCTATTACTGCTAGTCTTCAAATTCACAAGGAACATTCTTGGGACAGAGACCTTGGACAAGTTCAGATGGTTAACCTTGACCTATTTTAAGAGGTTAAGAAGTCACATTCTGTTTCATTCTGTTCTGTGATTTTATTTTATTTATTTTTTGATGGGTGGGGGTGAGAGCCAATCGGATTAGAGCAGCACCGTGGCGTCAGTGGCTAGCTGCAAACTCTTTCATTTGTGTCTAAATATGACCTCTTTGCCATGTATTCTGTAAAAGCTAAAGAGGAATAAACGCTTCTAAAAATGAAAATGCTGTCTTTGGAACCTAATAACACCTCTGAAGTGATTTACAAGACATTTTACGGACGTTAGCGTGGTGAAGTCACAGGCTAGTCAAGCTAGCGGCAAACTCTTTCGTTTGTGTAAATATAATCTCTTTGTCATATAATGTGTAAAATCTAGCGAGAAATAAACACTTCTAAAACTTAAAATCCTGTTTTTGTAACCTGATAGCACCTCTGGAGTGATTTACAAGACATTTTGTAGGTGTCAGCATGTATGCTAACTTTACTCATTCAAAGCTAACTTTCACTCTTGTCAAAAGCTTATGAATGTGTGCACGCACGTCTTCCTGCAGACACCGCTAAAACGTAAATAAAATGTTTATGATTGATTGGTTGAGAGGCTTTATTGAACACGTACAAATTTTACGTAAGCCAATTCTGTACATTAACATTTCCCATAATCCCCCTGGCAGCCCCCTGCACTTCCCAGAATGCACCACGGAGCCAGCAGAGTTCCGGCGTCTCACATCGCATGTTAACATTTCACGAGGTGTGTTTACAATGTACCCTGAACTGGAACTCTGCTGAAACCGACCTCTCACGTGAGTCATGGACCGCAAAATGGCATGAGATTCACAACTGCAAAACAGCAAATCTTAATAATTAATGTAAATAACAACAAATGTTATAGAAATTATGCTTACACTCCAGTTACCTCAGGCAGCAATTAGTCCACAATTATTGCTTGTTTACTGTAATAATGGCACACATCAGAATTAAAGACAGCACATACACATTTGACATTGTTTATGTGCACTAAGTTTGAAGAAGTCTGTTATCCGAATTGAGACAAGTGGGTGAAGGTCACGCAGCGCATATATATATATACTCTCCAGACCTCTGTCCCTTCCCTTGGGCGCTTTTGCCCTCAGACGTATGCTTTGCTTCTGTGCCCACCCACCCCAACGTATTCACTAAAATATGAAGTCCATATATAAATATTATCTTTTTTTAACATCTGCACCCATGTAAAGCAGCTCTAGCATAATGAAACATTGACCTTTTAAAATGGTGTATGAAACTGTAGCTGTAAGTAGAGAAACTCATGAACCAGAGTTGTTTTGATCATTCATAATGTTGCATGACTGATTATAGGGTTTATAGAGGGATTAGTGTGGTTTATTTAGGTGTAGGGGAGGCAGTGATTAACTGTAATGAGCCAGATGAGCAGTGGTAAGTGTGATATTACTGTGCTTATGCAGTAATCACAGCAGCTTTATTTGGCTAATGCACTTATAACAAATTATAAATAGTTGTTGCTTTATTTTTGAATAATACAAAATTCAAGCAGACTTTTCGTTGTGTTTTTGTAGATCAACGTCCGTGTGACGACCATGGATGCGGAGCTTGAGTTTGCCATCCAGCCCAACACTACAGGCAAACAGCTCTTTGACCAGGTGAGCACAAGTTAAATAAAAACAGAATTTCCACCAAATACAGTTTGTGTCTTTTGAAGATGACCGTGTCATTGGTATTATATTTGGAAATGTATAGAATGTGTAGTTCTGCGAAAGCTCTAGGTAAATGTAATGTTGAGCTGTAATGGTAATGTTAAAAAGTTCATGTCGTTTTTCTGAGTAATTGAGCTGTGCTGTAAAAACCTAAAATCCAGTGGAGACTGTATAGTTTTTTTTACTTTGATAGTACTGATTGTCGCACCTGCCCAGTTTAGTATTTTTGTTTTTCTTCTTTCACAATTACATGTGGACTTTAATGTAAATTTGGTAACCAGTTGTAGGGTACTAGCAGGTAGTGAGAGCAAATAACTTTCAACAGTTGTAGCATTACATTTTCTTGTTTGTGGGTGGTTGTAGAGCAGGTTTGCCTGAGAGATTGACAGAAAAATGAATAACGAGCCAATTTGACCGATTGTCATAGCCAATGAGAAAGCATGGGCTGCTTCTGATTTTGTGACATTCAAAGGTTTTTACCTGACATTGCAACCAAAAATTCCAAAGTTGAGGTGAAGTGTTTGAGCATCTTTGTCGTGACTCTGACTCTTATTTATTTATTTATTTATTTATTTTTTTCTGTTCTCAGGTGGTGAAGACTGTAGGACTACGGGAGGTGTGGTTCTTTGGTCTGCAGTATGTGGACAGTAAGGGCTATGCCACTTGGCTCAAACTTAATAAAAAGGTTTGTTTCTGTCTGTTTAATCTTTGTCATGACCACTCAAACACAACTAGGAGTACTATAATTTTTGTACTTGCACTTATGCCTGTTTTTTTTTTTTGTTTTTTTTCCCCCCCCCCAGTATCTCTGTTGCTTTCTTTCGCCTCAGTGTTGACTTTTTCACTAGTTTGTTTGCCTTGTGTTGTGCTATGGTTTGAAGCCTCAGATGTGATCTTTGTGCAGGCTTCCTCTGACTTCACCCAACAAACCCTCCAGTGTTAACAACCCAGGCTAACACGTTAGAAAAAAATCCCCTCACACTTTAATTCTGCAAGTGTGCATATCTCAGAGAGGTGCACAGGCAGAAAAACGGTCATAAATTCCCCCTTACGTTTATGAGAACCTCTTGCTGTTATCAAATGTGTGGCTATAGGCGCCAGTGTGGCAGTGTTTACAAATGTGTGAACATATGTACAACTCATCTCAGCAGCATGTATTCCCAAAAGCCAAAGCATGAATTGTTAGAGATTAAAGAAAAGTCAGAAAAGGACAATACTGTGAGGACCGCTAGACTGATAGCACTTGAATGTCATTTCAGTTGACTCGAGTACACGTAAAAAGGATTAGTAGGTCTATGAATATAAATTTTACAGAACAGTGTAATTTTTATCAACCTCCTCAGTGAGTAGTATAGCAGGCAGGACAATTTTGTCATATTTACATCTATGTGGTGGTCACATCCTTATAAACATAACTCCATAACACACAGCTTGAAAAGGGCACATGCCTTGTGCCACTGTTGCGTCAGTTTCACATCTTTTGTGCCATGGGTGCTACCTTTCTCACCAGTGATTATTCTACATAGGCTGCAAAATTATTACCATGGCTGATTCAGTAGGTCAGACACACATTCTAACTGGTCTCTGATCTTAGTAACATGTGGAGACAGGCCCCAGCAGGCCAGAAATATTTTATTAGTAATGTCTATTAGGGATGTGAATCGTTTAACAACTCAAGATTCAATTCGATTCCGATTCTTGGGGTGACGTTTCGATTCAGAATCGATTTTCGATTCATAGAACTCTGAGAAATAGTTATATTACTTAAAAAAAAAAAAAAAAAAGTTTAAGAAAATGCAGCTTCACAAGGTTAATCAAGTGATTCTAGATGTAAATTTACTCATCTGCTTTGCTCATTCAGAGTTGGCTGGCAGATGTAGTCGGCAGATGCCGCTGCTCCCCTCTTTTAGCTCCTGGTGATGGCGTAGCATGTGGGCTTGCAGATTTGAAGTGTTTCCGAAGTACGTGACATTCATTTTGCAGATTTTGCACACTGCACAAGTCATGTCAGGCCCCTTCTTACGCAGCAAATAATAAACTCCAAAATGCGCCCAAACATTTGCCTTCAGCAAAGATGGTGCTGGCTGAATTAGCTCTTGTCCGCCATGCTAAGCTACAGCCACTGAACTCTGCAGCTCACGAGTGTTTGAATCACGCCGGACCCCCTCCCCCCCCCCCCCCCCCCTCACGGGGACGCTGTAGTACGGAAGCTGTTGCCTGACAAACAGTACACGCAGCGAGTAAGCAAGAAAATGTTTTTATAAAACAAAAAAGATTTTTAAAAATCGATTCTTGGACATTTTGGATCGATTCAGAATTGTAAAAAATAAGAATCGTGATTCGGACGTGAATCGACTCCCCCCCCAACACCATCAACATTGCACAGTTCAGTGGTAGTGCTTATGTACTATCAAGGATGTATATATCAGAATAATGGTGGACTCTTTGAAAGCACAGGAGAAAAAATGGCAAGTTTGTTTCTGAAAGCAAGAGGGAAAGAACTGAGTTAATAATTGTTGCAAATATCAGTCGGGAACAACTTCTCTTTGACCAGAACTGAGAGTTACCTCTCATCAGGGGAGTGTTCACACAGTGTTGCCAGATGTTGTTACCTGATTAGGTGGTGTTCCTCTCCCAATTGGGAAGTTCTGAATTTTATGTTGTGAGTAAAATAGGTTTCGGCTGGTTTGGGTTCCATTTGGTGGGTTTAAAACAAAAAAAAACAAACATTTGAAACAAAACCCAGGAGTGCCTAATCAGTAGGCTACATGACATAATCAAATGGCTTTGTAGGAGCTAGTTGTGAGTAGTAGATGTGATTGGCTACTGAACTTGATTGCTGTAGGATCTTGATCTATGCTTCAGCTGTAGAGAAGCTTGAATCTTCAACTGGACTGGGTTGCTTGACGTGAGGATGTTTCGCTTAAATTGCAGAAGGTTCCTCAACTAAAATTCTTGCTCTGGTAGTCTGACTTCCATCTTGACTCTTGTAGAGAAGAAAAATACAAAAGTCATACATACAATACGAGGTCTGTGATGAAAAAAGCGGTCCTTTTTATTTTTTCAAAAAATAAATGGATTTGATTCATATGTTTTTACGTCAGACAAGCTTGAACCCTTGTGCGCATGCGTGAGTTTTTTCACGCGTCGGTGACGTCATTCGCCTGTGGGCAGGCCTTGAGTGAGGTGCTCCACCCTGCCCGTCGGAATCTCTTTGTCTGAATAGCTGCTGCGGACGGCGCGCGTTGCTTTATCAACATTTTTTCTGGACCTGTGAGGGATATCCGAGTGGACACTATTCGAGAAATTAAGCTGGTTTTCGGTGAAAAGTTTAACGGCTGATGAGAGATTATGGGGTGTTTCTGTCGCTGTAAGGACTTCCCACGGAGCGGGACGTCGCGCAGTGCTTCCAGGCGCCGTCGTCGGCCTGTTTCGACCTGAAGACATTCTAATTTAAGGCTTAATTCACCCAGGATGTCGTGAGAGAACAGAGAAGATTCGCGGAGTCGTCATGGAAACGACTCGGCGAATCTGTGTGCGCCGCGACAGGAAAAACACCTCCGTGTTGAAAACCATTTGTAAAATTCAGGCGGCTTTTGATGGCTTTCAACAAGTGAGTAACTGAGAAATTGTTTAACAGCTTGGACATGTTCCAACTTGCCCGTTAAGGTTTCCAACGGAGGTGTTTTTCCTGTTGCGACCCCCCGCGGTCGGGTCTGGCCCGACATGCGACTCTGCCCGCACGTTCTTTCATTACAAAATGTCCGTTAACAATGGAATGTTCGAATAAACTCCTCATGCCGACTTCTTCTGAAAGTTCTCTGTTCTCTGACGACTTCCTGGGTCAACAGAGCCTGAAATGTGGAAGTTTTCAACTTGAAATGGCGAGACGCTGCCGCTTCAAAGCGCAGATCGCCATCAGGTGCCGTGGGCCGTCCTTAAAGCGACACTACCAGACCAAAATCTCTCATCAGCTGTTAAAATTTTTACCGAAAACCAGCTGAATTTATCGAATGGTGTCCACTCAGTTGTGCCTTAGTTTTTGAAAAAATTTTTATCAAACAAAGCAGCAGTCTCTGAGCCATTCCTAAACAATGAAAAAACGACGAGAGGGTGGGCGACTCGTCACTCAGACTGCCCACAGGCGAATGACGTAACCGACGGGCGTGAAAAAACTCTTGCATGCCCACGAGGGTTCAAGCATGTCTGATGTAATCACACGTGATTTCAAATCCATATGGTTTTTGAAAAAAATAATAAGGTCCATTACTTTTATCACAGACCTCGTACATCATACAATACATAACAGTACATACAAGTCATACAATACAAGCGCTTCTGCAATATAAGCGAAACATCCTCACATCAAGCAACCCAGTCCAGTCGAAGATTCAAGCTTCTCTACTATGGAAACCACCTGGACAACTGAGAGCATATACAGAAACATATGCTTCAGCTGCACTACTTTCATGGCTGGGCACAGGAAACTTGTTCAGAATTGATGGCAGGATGAATGCAGCATGTTAGAAAATACTGGAGGAAAATTTGCACTCAACAGCCCAGAAGTTGCGCATGGGACATACTTGGATGTTCCATGTATGTCCTGACAACATGACATGACAACAGTCCAAAACACAAGGCCAAGTCGACCTGTCATTGGCTACAGCAGAATAAAGTGAAGGTTCTGGAGTAGCCATCTCAGTAACTAACCTCAAGATCATTGAGCCACTCTGGGAGATCTCAAATGTGCAGTTCATGCAACACAGCCCAGGACTTCACAGGAACTGGAGGCTTTTTGCTAAGAAGAATGGGCAGCTTTACCATCAGAGAAAATAAAGAACCTTGTCCACAACTACCACAAAAGACTCTAAGCTCTCATTGATGTTAAAGGGGGTAATACGAGGTCTCTTAGATAATAAGCCGACCCTTTTATTTTTTTTTTTTAACTATATGGATTTGAATGACATGCGATTACACCAATCATGCTTGAACCCTCGTGCGCATGCATGAGTTTTTTCACGCATGTCGGTGACGTCATTTCCCTGTGGGCAGGCCTTGAGTGAGATGTGGTCCCGCCCTCTCGGCTGAATTCCTTTGTTTCACACGCTGCTCGAGACGGCGCGCGTTGCTTTATCAAAATTTTTTCTGGACCTGTGAGGAATATCCGAGTGGACACTATTCGAGAAATTAAGCTGGTTTTCTGTGAAAAGTTTAACGGCTGATGAGAGATTATGGGGTGTTTCTGTCGGTGTAAGGACTTCCCACGGAGCGGGACGTCCTGCAGCGCTTCCAGGCGCTGTCGTCGGCCTGTTTCGAGCTGAAAACATCCTAATTTAAGGCTTAATTCACCCAGGACATCGTGAGAGAACAGAGAAGATTCAGAAGAGGCCGGCATGAGGAATTTATGCGGACATTCCACTGTTTAAGGACATTTTTTTTAATGAAAGACGTGCGCGCAAATTCGCCGAGTCGTTTCCGTGACGACTCGGCAAATCTGTGTGCGCCGCGACAGGAAAAACACCTCCGTGTTGAAAACCATTTGTAGAATTCAGGCGGCTTTTAATGGCTTTCAACAAGTGAGTAACTGAGAAATTGTTTAACAGCTTGGGCATGTTCCAACTTGCCCGTTAAGATTTCCAACGGAGGTGTTTTTCCTGCCGCAACCCCCCGCGGTCGGGTCCAGCCCGACATGCGACTCTTTCATTACAAAATGACCGTTAACAATGGAATGTCCGAATAAACTCCTCATGCCGACTTCTTCTGAAAGTTCTCTGTTCTCTGATGACTTACTGCGTCAACAGAGCCTGAAATGTGGAAGTTTTCAACTTGAAACGGCGAGACGCTGCCGCCTCGAAGCGCAGATCGCTGTCAGGCGCCGTGGACCGTCCTTAAAGCGACACTACCAGACCAAAATCTCTCATCAGCTGTTAAATTTTTTACCGAAAACCAGCTGAATTTATTGAATGGTGTCCACTCAGTTGTGCCTTACAGTTTTGAAATTTTTTTTATCAAACAAAGCAACAGTCTCTGAGCCATTCCTAAACAATGAAAAAAATCGACGAGCGGGTGGACGACTCCTCACTCAAAGACTGCCCACAGGCGAATGACGTAACCGACAGGCGTGAAAAAACTCTCGCATGCCCACGAGGGTTCAAGCATGTCTGATGTAATCACACGTGATTCAAATCCATATGGTTTTTGAAAAAAATAATAAGGTCGGATACTTTTCTAATAGACCTCGTACGTGGTATTAAGAACGGGTATGTAAACTTTTGATCAGGGTCATTTGGGTAGTTTCTGTTGTCATTTTGATTTAAAAAGAGTAAACACAGTTGTTTGACAATGATAGGCTTCACACAACCACTAACCATGAGTGAAAAAAAGTTACTGGGTTATCATTCATATTCTCTCATAAATGGCCAAAAAAAAAAAAAATCTGCCAGGGTATGTAAACTTTTGAACACAACTGTGTATGGATGAGACGCTCCTCAGAGCTGTTGGTCCATATTGACATGTTGGCATCACGCAGTCGCCCATTCAACTAGTCTGCCCATTCTCCTCTGATAGAGACATTTTTGCCCACACAACTGCTACTCACTGGATATCATTTTTTTGGCCCGTTTTCTGTAAACCCTAGAGATGGTTGTGTGTGAAAATCCCAGTAGATAGCAGTTTGTGAAATACTATGGCCAGCTTGGCATCAACAACCATGCCACGTTCAGTTACTAATGGCCCAGTCACACGGCACTTAACGAAGGGTGACGAAGCCCTGATGAAACAAGAAATCTGGACTTTCGTTGACATCATTTAACCTTCGCGCAGCTTCGTTCCTGCAGCGGGCGCTTCGTCAGGATTTTTAAACTGTTGAAAAATTTGAACGAAGGGCAACGAAAACCTCAGTTCGTCTGTTTCGTTTTACTGTCGTTCTTGATGTTTTTTTTAATCATTTGTGTAGTTTTTGTAATGTTATTGTTTAATTTGACTTCGTTGGAGCAGCTGAACGTTTTCACACAGTGCAGAAGCCGGTTTGTGAGCGCTGAGGCTGCTGCTGCGTTCATGTACCGTTGGAAATTACAGGGCAAACTCAGCCTGCTTGCTTGGATTTTTTTATCTGTGTGGGGGGGCAGCTTCAATGGGTTCATGCACATTACATAGGCCAGAATTAATCTTTTGTGTTGATATAATTTATTTTGCCACAAGCAGCTGTTGAATTTGAAACGACGAAAAAGTTGTGTAATGTCCGACGGTACTTGAATGCAGCATCAGCGGCAGTAGGAGCTGCTCTGTGCGCTTATTTTTTTGTATTAAATATAACAATATGAGTGTAGGAATGACAATCCAGTCCTTCTACAGTCCTTTACACTTATATTTATATTTATTCTCCCTTTTGATAGTTTTCTGTTATAAATAAATATATATGGCTTAGAACATAATACTGTGATACAGCAGTGACCACGAACACTTTTTTTTTTTTTTTTTTTTTAATTGGAGCACGACGGAGCACGCATCGTGTCGACAGTGTGGATTCTGATGATGATGGAGATGATCCCTCTTTTGTTCTGGACAAGGAACCAGAGCAGGTGGCCCATCGACATCTCCACAGATTCTGTTTGCAGTTTCTCCAGGACTCAGGCGCTATGAGCTCCGTTCCAGCACTGAGTGCTGGAGCAGACACGCTCTGCTCCAGCAGTGGCTCCAGGCACGTTTCGTTGAGATCGTGAGCTTCGGTTTTGTTAAGTTCCTCTTTCATACCTTTTGCGCACTTGCTTCGTGGACTGTTCAGTGATAAAAGCTCTTTCGTCCACCTTTTCTCAACGGATTGTAACATTTTTTTGCTTTTTCCTTTTGTTCGGGAATCGTCGTGTGCCGTGTGACTGGGCCATTAAATCCCCTTTCTCCTCCATTCTGATGCTGTGTTTGAACTTCAGCAAGTCGTATTCACAATGTCTAGATGCCTAAATGCATCGAGTTGCTGCCACTGATTGGCTGATTTAGCCATTTGGTGTTAAGCAATTGAACAAGTGTAACTAATAAAGTGCTATGTGTGTGTGTGTATATGTGTGTGTGTGTATATGTGTGTGTGTGTATATGTGTGTGTGTGTGTATATGTGTGTGTGTGTATATATGTATATATAATATAAAAATTAGGAAGACTAAATACAGTGATTGTTATAAATTTATTGCCACAATATTTTGCAGTCATCCTATTGTAAATTAAATTGTCCTATTACATTTTCACAAAGTTGGGACATTTGCTTCTTTTCCATTCCCAATCACTGTAACATGTACCCACTTAATACTTGTATCACGGATACCCCTTGGGCAGCAGATTAGAGTTTGGGAGAGTACTGTGTATATATTTGCGTGTTAATGAGGATGATGAGATACAGGGCAATTCAAGTGTCTCCTATTTTAGTGGCTTTCTTGAAACTATTGCAGCAGGCTGGCAGATGGGTCTGTCAGGCATGATGAATCACTTGTGCAATATGGGAAGAGACTATATTATTGTGACTTGTCTGTCCCTCCAGGCAGGTTGATAAGATGTATTTGTGCATTTTGATTTTCTGACTGATTGACATCATGAAGTTTTCACGTATTGTACAGGGATTGTGTACTGGTATATAATCACCAATCCGGTTTAAAAAAAAAAAACCTGATAAATTTGTAAGATCATGATATACTGAGTTTCAAAGATGATTTGACATTGGTTCAAGCCAGAGTTAATGAGGATTTATATATTTTTTTTTATGCCCCTCACCCTGCCAGGGGGTAGATAGAGGGTACTGTGAATGATTGTGTGCATCTACTTGTATAACTTAAAATCATTCTAAATAAGTTGAAGGTTTTACACAAGGCAAGATATCGCACTCTTATCCTCCCCCCTGAGGCATTTCCAGAACATGATTGTAGATTTTTGGTCCAATAATTTTTGCCAGTGACCGAAAGAAAGGTGCTATATATTGAAAATAGCCCTATCTGTAAGGAGATTTTTTTTGGGGGGGGGGGTTTGCATGTCTCATAAATGCGTTAGTTTTCTGATGCTGTATGTATGTTAAATGTCAACACCACTGTTAGCTGATGTCTTTATTGCCTAGGTGACTCAACAGGATGTGAAGAAAGACAACCCATTGCAGTTTAAGTTCAGAGCCAAATTCTTCCCTGAAGATGTCTCGGAGGAACTCATCCAAGAGATCACCCAGAGACTTTTCTTCCTGCAGGTAACAGCTGGTCACTTTACTAGCAAGTGCTCATGACTCATAAGCAAGGAAGTCGTATGATTTGAGACTTTTCACTCATGTTGCTCAAAGAGCCAGGATTATGCAAGTAAACTAAAACTTAGAAATGCATCACCTAATCATTGCAGCAGAAATAGATGGATTGTTTGCTTGAACCACTCTGCTGCCTGGTTTGTTCCATTTTAGTAAGTGAATCTGTTGCGACTTAACTGGTGAAACTGACCCCATGCAGTTATGTCGTCTTCTCTGCAGCCATCCTCATATTGGGTCATCACAACGGTCCGTTACAGCAGTGATTCTCAACCGGGGTGCCGCGGCACCCTAGGGTGCCGTGATCGATCGTCAGGGGTGCCGTGGGTATTTTTCATATTCGCGATTACCGTGAATTATTTATTTTATCCACAAAGCATAAAACGACAGAATCTGACGTCAAACGTGCTGCAGCCTCGCTCTCATCTTAAGGCGGCACAATAACAAGGAGGCTGACAGCCGATTAAAACAGTGCCGTCTTCTTCAAAAGCCGTCTAAAATGCGGAGCTGTCGGTGTGTGTGTCTGTGACTGTGTGTGTGCGCGCGCGCACGCGGAGTTAACAGGCTGCAGACTGCGAGGGGGTGGGTGAGGGAGATTCCTGAATGCAGGCGCGACACGTTCAGTGCGCAGCGAGCGCGGAGCAGAGTGGATTTTAACCCGAGTGAACGTTAACAAAACGGAAACGTGAAGCTGCCTTTACTTCTCTCTGAACTTTCTCTAAAGGTGTGATTCTGCCGTTACCGTCCTGTTCACACGATGTGCGCGTCGTATGCTGAATTTATGAGATCATGAGATGAAATAAATGGTCAAATATCTTTAAAAACATATTTAAAAAATGAGACTATATGAATGAACTGAGCCACAAAAAAAACAATGTTCAGACGCACAGATCACAAAAAGCAGGTGAGAACTCTGAACTTTAACAGCTGTTATTTTCCAGAGGTATTTATTTGTTCAATCTTGAGCTTAATGCAGTGTTTAAGCACAAAACGTGACTGATGAGGAGAAACAATTTCAGAAATGCAACAGAAACAACCACAATTCAGAAAAAGTTGGGACTGTATGTAAAATGAAGATAAAAATGTTGCACCATTCCCAGTTTCTCCACTCACAGAAGCCAAACGTTCTTCCAGAGTTGTGTAATTATACTACAATAGTAGAATATAAAGAAGGGGAAAAAAAGAAAAAGAAATGGACAATATATTCGTCAATCGCAATTATTTCTGACAATCGTCTCCAGAAATTCCTAATCGTGACAGCCCTACTTGAGATCAGAGCGCAAAATGCTTGAGGATTTTCGAAATGTGGTGTTTTCTGTACCGATTTTCTATTAATAATAATAATGATATTTGGGTTTTGCGCAAAACCAGAGGTAATAGCATTATATTATTATTTTGGTTGGTGGTGTGCCGCAGGATTTTGTAAATATAAAAAGGGTGCCGCGGCTCAAAAAAGGTTGAAAATCACTGCGTTACAGCATGTGCAGGACCTCTGATGCAGCCCCAATCACTGTCGATCTCACGCTCCATCTTACCTCCACTCTTAAACAAGACCTCGTGATACTTGAACTTCTCCACTTGTGGCAATAACTCTCCCATGAGCTGGAAGGGACAGTCCAGTTTTCTGACAGAGGACCTTGTTCTCAGATTTCGAGTTGTTAATCCTCATCCCAATCTCTAAATACTTGGCCTCAAACCCGCCCAGTGCACTTCGAAGGTCACTGACTGACGAAGTCAACAGACCCACATTATCTTAAAAAAAAAAGTGATTTTTGTTAAACCCCTTTCAGTCGAAGCTGAAAGTCAGCACATGCGTACTGATCGTTTGATTTTAAACTTCATTGTGGTTTGTGTACAGAGGCAAAATGACAAAAAAAAAACTTAATTGTATGAATGTTGATGAAGCAGATAGTACATGTGGATTCATTAAGAATGACTGGTATAATCACTTGAAAAGCACAAAAGTGAAGACTTAATGTGAGTGGTGTCTTGTTGTGCACATGCACCAGCTCGTTTGCGCAGTTTAGTCATCAGATGAACACATCTTTAATGAAAAAAATAATTTTTCCATTGACCCAAAGGAACCACAAACTGGTTAACATTTGCATTGCATTTGTTGTTCACAGAGAATTAAGAAAGAGTAGTGAAGACCAAAGCAGCCTCACTCAGCTGTTTGAGTCAGAAACACAAGCAAGTGCAAGACATGCAGACTTATTGATTGATCAGGCAACACAAATACTCAAACTGACAGACTGGTATGCACAACGGTGTCAGAACTGGCATGAACTTGGCATGACTGTGCATACATAAAATGCCCCCCAGTGCCACATTTTGTTACATTCCTGTAGTTTTTGGAGCCTCCTCGTACATGTAAAATGCTCCAATACAACATTGACTCTGTATAAAATAAATTCTCAGTAACTTTAAAAATGTATAATATGAGATGTCTCAGTAATGAAGCCTAAATAGATGTATATTTACTGTGCATCTGGAAAGTATTCACAGCGCTTCACTTTTTCCACATTTTATGATACAGCCTTATTTCACACTGGGGTAAATTCATTTGTTTTCCTCACAATTCTACTCATAACACCCCATAAGGACGATATGAAAAGGTTTCTTTTATTTTTTATTTTTGCATATATGTGTATATACAACCCCTGGCAAATGTATGGACTCGCCGGGCTCGGAGGATGTTCATTCAGTTGTTTAATTTTGTAGAAAAAAAGCAGATCACAGACATGACACAAAACTAAAGTCATTTCAAATGGCAACTTTCTGGCTTTAAGAAACACTATAAGAAATCAAGAAAAAAAATTGTGGCAGTCAGTAACGGTTACTTTTTAGACCAAGCAGAGGGAAAAAAATATGGACTCACTCAATTCTGAGGAATAAATTATGGAATCACCCTGTAAATTTTCATCCCCAAAACTAACACCTGCATCAGATCAGATCTGCTCGTTAGTCTGCATCTAAAAAGGAGTGATCATACCTTGGAGAGCTGTTGCACCAAGTGGACTGACATGAATCATGGCTCCAACATGAGATGTCAATTGAAACAAAGGAGAGGATTATCAAACTCTTAAAAGAGGGTAAATCATCAAGCAATGTCGTAAAAAATGTTGGTTGTTCACAGTCAGCTGTGTATAAACTCTGGACCAAATACAAACAACATGGGAAGGTTGTTAAAGACAAACATACTGGTAGACCAAGGAAGACATCAAAGCGTCAAGACAGAAAACTTAAAGCAATATGTCTCAAAAATCAAAAATGCACAACAAAACAAATAAGGAACGAATGGGAGGAAACTGGAGTCAACGTCTGGGAGGAAACTGGAGTCAACGTCTGTGACCGAACTGTAAGAAACCGCCTATTGGAAATGGGATTTACATACAGAAAAGTATGAAAAGTACATACAAAAAAGTAAAGAGTGGCAAATCAGGAAGTTTCACAACCTTTTAGTGCAGAAAAGGCGTATTTTCAGTGGGAGTATTTTTAAAGATACACCCAGACAAATTGGTGACAACAGGGAAAATTGGGTAAAGAATCTCTCCAACAGGGTTCTTACACAGACAGAAAAGGATGTGCTCGCTAAAGGACTAAATTTCTCAGTGACCCCTAAACATATACCGACAGTAGATTACATCACTGCAGTAGAGTCAGCCAGTAAACATAACAGTTTGTCAGAGTCAGAAGCTGGGGACCTCCGATTAAGAGTCACAGCAGTGCTGAACAGTGCTAAGCCTCCTCTGTCCAACATCACAGGAGAACAGAAAGCTTTGTCAGCACTGCAAAAGGACCAAAGCATCCTTAACCTGCCAGCGGATAAAGGCAGATGCACGGTGGTCCTGAACATATCGGACTACGAGGCCAAGATCAACAACTTGCTCAGTGACTCCAATACATACGAACTTCTGAAGAGAGACCCCACGAGCGGCTATAAGAAGAAAATCATTAGCTACCTCCAAAACCCAGAGAAAGAGGGACTCATTGACAGGCAGACATACTACAAACTGTACCCTGGGGACGCCACTCCGTGCATCTATGGACTGCCCAAAATCCACCAACAGGACGTGCCACTCAGGCGTATTGTATGTAGCACAGATTCCATCATGTACAGTTTGGCCAAGCACCTCAAGTGGAGTTTGGCTCCTCTAGTGGGTAACTCAGACCACCATGTGGAGAACACACAAGATTTTGTGAACAAGATCAAGGACTTACAGCTGGAGGCAGATGAAACTATGGTGTCATTTGATGTGACATCGTTGTTCACCTGCATCCCCACCGCTGAGGCCGTCTCAGCTGTGAGGCAAAGACTGCTGGAGGATGTGTCTCTACTTGAAAGGACCAAACTCACACCAGACCACATCTGCCAACTCTTGGAGATCTGTCTCAACACCACGTATTTCTTGTTTAGGGGGAATTACTACAGACAGATTCATGGTTGTGCGATGGGGTCTCCGGTATCCCTCATTGTGGCCAATCTGTACATGGAGCGAGTGGAGAAGACAGCCTTGACGTCTTTCACGGGCATCTCTCCCAGTCACTGGTTCAGATATGTGGATGACACATGGGTTAAAATCAAGCAACAGGAAGTTGAAGACTTTACAGAACACATCAACTCGGTGGACGCCAACATCAAGTTCACACGTGAGGATGCCAGAAACAACCATTTAGCCTTCTTGGACTGTGATGTTACAATTGGAGAGAACAGGCAGCTCCAGACGGGTTTACAGAAAACCAACTCACACTGACCAATATCTGCTCTTTAGCTCAAACCACCCCTTGAACACAAGCTCGGGGTGATCAGGACACTTCAACACAGAGCCCTACAGGTGCCCACAACTGCAGAGGGAAGGGCTAAAGAACAACAACGTGTCCGGAAAGCCCTCACAGTATGTGGGTACCCACAGTGGTCCCTGGACAAAGTGCAGAAGTCCCAGAGAACAAAGAGACCAGATAGACAGGAGACGGAGACAAAAAGAAGAGTGTCTCTCCCTTATTTAGCAGGAGTAGGGGAAAAACTACAGAGGATCTTCAGACAGCACAAAATCCCAGTTTACTTTAAACCTGTTAACACCTTGAGACAGAAATTAGTTCACCCTAAGGACATGATCCCTAGTTACAAACAGAGCAATGTAGTGTATTCTATCAGATGTCAGGAAAACTGTAACGAACTACATAGGTGAGACTAAGCAACCTTTACACAAAAGACTAGACCAGCACCGCAGAGAGGGCGCCAGTGGACCTCAGTCTGCAGTTCATCTCCACCTTAAAGACACTAACCACACGTTTGAGGACAAGGAAGTTAAAATATTAGCCAGAGGGAAGAAATGGTTTGAGAGAGGGGTCAAGGAGGCATTCTTTGTGAAACGTTTGAAACCCAGCCTTAACCGGGGAGGGGGTCCGAGACACGCTTTATCCCCTGTTTACAATGGGGTACTCAGGTCAAAGGAGTTTCAGTCTTTTGTTCATGGTAACGAGTCATTCACGTCATCAAGGGAGCCATCAAGAAAGGCATCCATCCCATCATTAGGAGGGACAGCTGCCCTGTCATTAGGAGAGTGCTAACTAGAGCACAATAGTTGCTAATTAGAGCTATTGTTTAGTCACTAGCCTATAGCGGTCTGCCTCTCAGTAGGAGGGGTCGGGTTAGGTTTAAAACTCCAGCTTTTGTTGGCTTCTGTTCATTCGTCTCTACAAGAGTCAGACGGAAGTCAGACTTCCAGAGCAAGAATTTTAGCTGAGGAAGCTTCTGCGATTTGAGGCGAAACGTCCTCGCGTCAAGCAACCCAGTCCAGTCGAAGATTCAAGCTTCTCTACAATACAGAAAAGCTAAACGAAAGCCATCGTTAACACCTAAACAGAAAAAAACAAGGTTACAATGGGCTAAGGAAAAGCAATCGTGGACTGTGGATGACTGGATGAAAGTCATATTCAGTGATGAATCTCGAATCTGCATTGGGCAAGGTGATGTTGCTGGAACTTTTGTTTGGTGCCGTTCCAGTGAGATTTATAAAGATGACTGCCTGAAGAGAACATGTAAATTTCCACAGTCACTGACGATATGGGTCTGCATGTCAGGTAAAGGCACTGGGGGGATGGCTGTCATTACATCATCAATAAATGCACAAGTTTATGTTGATATTTTGGACAATTGAAAGGATGTTTGGGGATGATGAAATCATTTTTCAAGATGATAATGCATCTTGCCATAGAGCAAAAACTGTGAAAACATTCCTTGCAAAAAGACACATAGGGTCAATGTCATGGCCTGCAAATAGTCCAGATCTTAATCCAATTGAAAATCTTTGGAAGTTGAAGAAAATGGTCCATGACAAGGCTCCAACCTGCAAAGCTGATCTGGCAACAGCAACCAGAGAAAGTTGGAGCCAGATTGATGAAGAGTACTGTTTGTCACTCATTAAGTCCATGCCTCAGAGACTGCAAGCTGTTATAAAAGCCAG
Organism: Thalassophryne amazonica; assembly: GCF_902500255.1. NCBI lineage: Eukaryota > Metazoa > Chordata > Actinopteri > Batrachoidiformes > Batrachoididae > Thalassophryne > Thalassophryne amazonica. Next base: position 160,842,653 of record NC_047103.1, read on the forward strand.
AGGTGGTGCAACAAAATACTAGTGATGTGTTGGAGCGTTCTTTTTTTTCATGATTCCATAATTTTTTCCTCAGAATTGAGTGATTCCATATTGTTTTCCCTCTGCTTGGTCTAAAAAAGTAACCGTTACTGACTGCCACAATTTTTTTTTTTCCTGATTTCTTATAGTGTTTCTTAAAGCCAGAAAGTTGCCATTTGAAATGACTTTAGTTTTGTGTCATGTCTGTGATCTGCTTTTTTTTTTCTACAAAATTAAACAACTGAATGAACATCCTCCGAGGCCAGTGATTCCATAATTTTTGCCAGGTGTTGTGTGTGTGTGTGTGTGTGTGTGTGTGTGTATATATATATATATATATATATATATATATATATATATATATATATATATATATATATATATATATATATATATATATATATATATATATATATATATATAAAATTAAGAAATCACAGGAACATAAGTATTCACACCTTCGTTGATGCATGTTTGGCAGCAATTACAGCCTCAAGTCTTCTTGAATATGATGCCACAAGCTTGATGCACCTATCTTTGTGCAGTTTTGCCTATTCCTCTTTGCAGCACCTCTCAGGCTCCATCAAGTTGGATGGGGAGTGTCAGTGCACAGCCATTTTCAGATCTCTCCAGAGGTGTTCAGTCAGATTCAGGTGTGGGCTCTGGCTGGGCCACTCAAGGATATTCACAGAGTTGTCCTGAAGCCACTACTTTGAGATCTTGTCTGTGTGCTTTGGGTCATTGTCCTGCTGAAAGATGAACCATTGGCCCACTCTGAGGTCAAGAGTGCTTTGGAGCAGGTTTTCATCCAGGATGTCTCTGTACATTGCTGCATTCATCTTTTACTCAATCCTGACTAGTCTCCCAGTTCCTACCACTGAAAAATATCCCCACAGCATAATGCTGCCACCACCATGCTTCACTGTGGGGATGCTGCCTGGTTTCCTCCAAATATGACACCTGGCATTCACACCAAAGAGTTCAATCTTTGTCTCATCAGACCAGAGAATTTTGTTTCTCATGGTCTGAGAGTCCTTCAGGTGCCTTTTGGCAAACTCCAGGTGGGCTGCCATGCGTCTTTTACTAAGCATTGGCTTCTGTCTGGCCACTCTACCACACAGGACTGATGGGTGGATTGCTACAGAGATGGTTGTCCTTTTGGAAGGTTCTCCTCTTTCCACAGAGGAATGCTGGAGCTCTGACAGAGTGACCATTGGGTTCTCGGTCAGCCACATCCCTGTCTAAGGATGGCCACCTCCCTGACTAAGGCCCTGATCTCAGTTTAGACGGACGGCCAGCTCTCGGAACAGTCCTGGGCAATCTGTACTTCTTGCATTTACTAATGATGGTCACTGTGTTCAATGTTTCTATATCTTCCCCAGATTTGTGCCTCGACAATCCTGTCTCACGGGGTCTGCAGACAATTCCTTTGACTTCATGCTTGGTTTGTGCTCTGACATGCACTGTTAACTGTGGCGCCTTATATCTAGACAGGTGTATGCCTTTCCAATTGTTGTCCAGTCAACTGAATTATCCCAGGCAGACTCCAATTAAGCTTTAAAAACATCTCAAGGATGATCAGTGGAAATGGGATACACCTGAGGTCAGTTTTGAGCCTCATGGTAAAGGCTGTGAATATGTATGTACATGTGAGGGTTTTTTTATTTTGATAAATTTGCAGGGGGAAATATGTATATGTGTGTGTGTGTGTATAGCCATTATGGAGTATTGTCTGTAGAATCTTGAGGGGAAAAATGAGTTTTATCCATTTTGGAATAAAGCTGTAACATAACAAAATGGGAAGAGTGACGCACTGTGAATACTTTCCAAAAGCATTGTAAATTATTGAGGGGAAAAAAAAAACTTCTTTCGGCTACTCCTGTTAGGAGTCACCACTCTACTCTCCATGATCAAATAAAAGAACCTTCACTTTGTCCCGTTCTTCCAGGTGAAGGAAGCTATCCTGAACGATGAGAATTATTGTCCCCCAGAGACAGCTGTCCTACTTGCATCCTATGCTGTTCAATCAAAGTATGGCGACTACAGCAAAGATCTCCACAAGCCTGGCTACCTAACACATGACCGACTCCTGCCGCAGAGGTAAACACACATTTGTCATAACTGGTACGGATTTAAATTGTTACAGCCATCTGCTGTCGAACAAAGTTGGCTTCTGCTACACTGAAGTCAGGTTTGTATATGGGAGGCATTGTGCTACTACTAAATGAAGAGCCAACACTTATGTCACTTTAGCTTGTACATGCATGTACACATACACACAATATGACAACAACTTGTTACTACTAAATGAAGAGCCAACACTTATGTCACTTTAGCTTGTACGTGCATGTACACATACGCACAATATGTCAACAACTTGTGGAATGCCTAGTCTCTTTTGGAATTTTCTTTTATTTCCTGTGTGTGTGTATGTATGTATGTATAGAGTCCTGGAGCAGCATAAGCTAACCAAGGAACAGTGGGAGGACAGGATACAGACTTGGCATGAAGAGCACAAAGGAATGCTCAGGTGTTTGCCAAACATTGCTTATTTTTTTTCCCCACTTATAAAGAAAATGGATGTGCATGTTTGCATGTGTTATGTTATGTTGGTGATGTTATATATTGTAGGGTACAGACTAACTTACTGTGTATATTATGTAACCCTTTGTGTTTTACATGCTTTGTTTCTATTGTTCTCTTCCTCCCCAGAGAGGATTCAGTGATGGAATATCTTAAAATTGCTCAGGACTTGGAGATGTACGGGGTCAACTATTTTGAGATTAAAAACAAGAAGGGCACACAGCTGTGGCTTGGTGTGGACGCCCTTGGCCTCAACATTTATGAGCATGGGGACAAGTAAGAGACCAGTCAGATTTTTATTTATTTATTTTTTCTTTTCTCGGTTTTGTCAAATTAAGCTAATACCACTTTCTAAGGAAAACAATAGAAATGTAGAGCAGGTAGCTCAGTGGAGAGTTGGGCTAACCAATATGTGGACCTGGGTTCAATTTCCTGTCACTACCTGTCTGTGTTTTTGGACAAAACACTTCATCTGCGTAGTTCTAGTCCACCCAGCTGTGAATGGGTACTGGCCTTGTCTGGGGAAGTGACATGGAACTGGAGTCGTAGATTCTATGCAGAGATGAGCACTGACCAGAGAGGTTATATATGAGTACTAGAGTCCGCACTCCCAATGCTGCCCACTAAACACAAACGTCCCTTCATGGACAGCGACATGACACCAAAATATTGATGAAGTTCCCGGATGTTAATGCATTTTCAATGGGGATTTGCGACCGTACACACTCAGAAAAACGCTCACAAAACACGTGTTAAAATGCCATTCTGACCTGGATATCAAGCCAGTAAACTTAATTAACATTAAATTATGTCAGGAAAGTATTAAACCCCACACATTCCAAAATCTTAGTGTTGAAAGTTACATGGATCTATGCTGCTGAGCTGCTGCTGTGTTCATTGACCGAGTTTCATTCATGAAGTCAGTGTTGTGGGTGCACATCTCTGTGTGTGAGTGTGAGCGCCAATGCATGGGTCATTATAATCTCCAAGCAGCGGGTCTGTTATTTAAGGTGCAAATAATTTAAAAAAAGTCAGTTTTGTCCAACAATTTTAATCACTGCCGACAAGTATTCTAACTAAACATTGGTCTAGCAAGATAAAATATCAACTAGACATAAGACATTAATGGTGTGTGTCCACAAATGACACAGGCAGGCAACATACACCTGTTTATCGACCAAATGTCATGGACAAAGTGACAAGAATAACCAAAACCACTTACTTATGGAAGGAAATATTGTCTCCCGTCTTCCTCCGTTTGTGGCTTTGCCAACATGCGCAGCTTTCCAGCATATTCCACCTGTTTCTTGATGAGACTAATTGAACTTCTATGGATGCTGCCCCCTGACTTGCCCGGAATGAAATGGCGACCACGCCTTCTTGCCGGGACACGGCTCAGTGCGAGTGCAGACTTTAGTATTCATGACCTCTTTGGCACTGACACTAGTCAGTCTCAGAGCCCACGTAAGCCCAGGCATGTGAGAACTGCACATTTTTGCGTATTTACACATTTTTAAATTTCTGCCAGTGTTTACTCCGTGGTATAACTCTCAAACTCGCAGCTTAAAGCAGATAACCCGTAAGTTGGAGAGGAAATGGCGTCTCACTAATTTAGAAGATCTTCACTTAGCCTGGAAAAAGAGTCTGTTGCTCTATAAAAAAAAGCCCTCCGTAAAGCTAGGACATCTTACTACTCATCACTAATTGAAGAAAATAAGAACAACCCCAGGTTTCTTTTCAGCACTGTAGCCAGGCTGACAGAGTCAGAGCTCTATTGAGCTGAGTATTCCTTTAACTTTAACTAGTAATGACTTCATGACTTTCTTTGCTAATAAAATTTTAACTATTAGAGAAAAAAAATTACTCATAACCATCCCAAAGACATATCGTTCTCTTTGGCTGCTTTCAGTGATGCCGGTATTTGGTTAGACTCTTTCTCTCCGATTGTTCTGTCGGAGTTATTTTCATTAGTTACTTCCTCCAAACCATCAACATGTCTATTAGACCCCATTCCTACCAGGCTGCTCAAGGAAGCCCTACCATTAATTAATGCTTCGATCTTAAATATGATCAATCTATCTTTATTAGTTGGCTATGTACCACAGGCCTTTAAGGTGGTAGTAATTAAACCATTACTTAAAAAGCCATCACTTGACCCAGCTATCTTAGCTAATTATAGGCCAATCTCCAACCTTCCTTTTCTCTCAAAAATTCTGGAAAGGGTAGTTGTAAAACAGCTAACTGATCATCTGCAGAGGAATGGTCTATTTGAAGAGTTTCAGTCAGGGTTTAGAATTCATCATAGTACAGAAACAGCATTAGTGAAGGTTACAAATGATCATCTTATGGCCTCACAATGGACTCATCTCTGTACTTGTTCTGTTAGACCTCAGTGCTGCTTTTGATACTGTTGACCATAAAATTTTATTACAGAGATTAGAGCATGCCATAGGTATTAAAGGCACTGCGCTGCAGTGGTTTGAATCATATTTATCTAATAGATTACAAGTTGTTTATGTAAATGGGGAATCTTCTTCACAGACTAAGGTTAATTATGGAGTTCCACAAGGTTCTGTGCTAGGACCAATTTTATTCACTTTATACATGCTTCCCTTAGGCAGTATTATTAGACAGCATTGCTTAAATTTTCATTGTTACGCAGATAATACCCAGCTTTATCTATCCATGAAGCCAGAGGACACACACCAATTAGCTAAACTGCAGGATTGTCTTACAGACATAAAGACATGGATGACCTCTACTTTCCTGCTTTTAAACTCAGATAAAACTGAAGTTATTGTACTTGGCCCCACAAATCTTAGAAACATGGTATCGAACCAGATCCTTACTCTGGATGGCATTACCCTGACCTCTAGTAATACTGTGAAAAATCTTGGAGTCATTTTTGATCAGGATATGTCATTCAATGCGCATATTAAACAAATATGTAGGACTGCTTTTTTGCATTTGCACAATATCTCTAAAATTAGAAAGGTCTTGTCTCAGAGTGATGCTGAAAAACTAATTCATGCATTTATTTCCTCTAGGCTGGACTATTGTAATTCATTATTATCAGGTTGTCCTAAAAGTTCCCTGAAAAGCCTTCAGTTAATTCAAAATGCTGCAGCTAGAGTACTGACAGGGACTAGAAGGAGAGAGCATATTTCACCCATATCGGCTTCTCTTCATTGGCTTCCTGTTAATTCTAGAATAGAATTTAAAATTCTTCTTCTTACTTCTAAGGTTTTGAATAATCAGGTCCCATCTTATCTTAGGGACCTCATAGTACCATATCACCCCAATAGAGCGCTTCGCTCTCAGACTGCAGGCTTACTTGTAGTTCCTAGGGTTTTTAAGAGTAGAATGGGAGGCAGAGCCTTCAGCTTTCAGGCTCCTCTCCTCTGGAACCAGCTCCCAATTTGGATCAGGGAGACAGACACCCTCTCTACTTTTAAGATTAGGCTTAAAACTTTCCTTTTTGCTAAAGCTTATAGTTAGGGCTGGATCAGGTGACCCTGAACCATCCCTTAGTTATGCTGCTATAGACTTAGACTGCTGAGGGGTTCCCATGATGCACTGAGTGTTTCTTTCTCTTTTTGCTCTGTATGCACCACTCTGCATTTAATCATTAGTGATTGATCTCTGCTCCCCTCCACAGCATGTCTTTTTCCTGATTCTCTCCCTCAGCCCCAACCAGTCCCAGCAGAAGACTGCCCCTCCCTGAGCCTGGTTCTGCTGGAGGTTTCTTCCTGTTAAAAGGGAGTTTTTCCTTCCCACTGTTGCCAAGTGCTTGCTCACAGGGGGTCGTTTTGACCGTTGGGGTTTTTCCGTAATTATTGTATGACTTTGCCTTACAATATAAAGTGCCTTGGGGCAACTGTTTGTTGTGATTTGGCGCTATATAAATAAAATTGATTTGATTTTCTGTGAGATATAAATCAGATTGTTTTGAATGCACATGTTGGATGTCGTAAAAAACGATTTAGGACAGTCATATGCTTATACAGTGCTACCGTAAATGGTGATCACCAGCCGGTGAATATGTCCAGGTCCATTATAAGTCTAAATACACAGATCACGTGCAGTTTTTCTTCCTATTTTAGCAGAAACATTTAATTGTGATTTCTGCTGTTTTCCTTTTCACTACTTCGTTGTTTTGCCTTTCCCTTTTTTACCTGCATTAGCACAGCTGCCTTAGTCCTTCCCTTGTTGAAGGACATAAGGCCTAAAATGTCCTCTCATGCGACAACCCCATCATTACTTTTACTCTTCTTTGTTTGGCGGGGGGTGGGGACGAACCTTCCAAATCATCGTCTAAGCAATTGTGTAACATTCTACAATGTGTACTATGTATCTTTTATCTTTTAACCACGCATGTATTTTCCTAGATTAACGCCAAAGATTGGATTCCCTTGGAGCGAAATTCGGAACATCTCTTTCAATGATAAGAAGTTTGTGATCAAACCCATCGACAAGAAAGCACCCGTGAGTGTAAAATTTGTCCAGATTTGTTGTATATGTTTGATGTAATGTCCCCTGTAATATATATATATATATATATATATATATATATATATATATATATATATATATATAGTATTTTGTTTTTTACCCATGTAGGACTTTGTGTTTTATGCCCCGCGCCTACGTATCAATAAGCGAGTTTTGGCCTTGTGTATGGGTAACCACGAGCTGTACATGAGAAGGAGGAAGCCCGACACCATCGAGGTGCAGCAGATGAAGGCTCAGGCCAGAGAGGAGAAGCACCACAAGCAGATGGAGCGGTAATAATGTTATCCATAATAATGTTTTGTTCCCATAAAGTCAGAGAAATGGGCTTGTCCAAATTTTAGCGGATTGTTTTTCTGTTCACTCAGATTGTAGATAAAGGATGTGATCCATAAAGTACGTCTTAGTGACCATTATTAGTGTATTTTTACCTCTTCATTAAAGACTTTTGTGAGACTTCGAGTGCACAAGTACTGTAGCGTACATCTCAAAGGTGGAAATCATATGTTTATCACCTAAAGCTGCTGGCAGAGCTTCTTCACGAGAGGACCCTCTTCTCTTTTAGAATTCAAACGAGGACCAGAAACTTCCATTAAAAAATATTTGACAACTTTAATATTTGCTCAGAGTATTTAATGTGAGGGGCTTTGTCCATTTTTTATTATAGTGCATCTGGAAAGTATTCAGTGTTTCACTTTTTCCACATTTTATGTTACAGCCATTATTCCAAAATGGATGAAACTCATTTTTTCCCTCAAACTTCTACTACACACAATACACTATAATGACAATGTGGGGAAAAATGTGTTTACAAACTTATTAAAAATAAAAAAATTAAGAAACCACATGCACATTTGTCATGAAGCTCAAAATTGAGCTCAGGTACATCCTGTTTCCACTGATCATCCTTGATGTTTCTACAGCTTAACTGGAGTCCACCTGGGGTAAATTCAGTTGATTGGACATGATTTGGAAACTAACACACCTGTCTACATACAAGGTCCCACAGTTGACAGTGCATGTCAGAGTACAAACCAAGCATGAAGTCAAAGAAATTGTCTGTAGACCTTTGAGACAAGATTGTCGCAAGGACCAAATCTGGCAAATGGTACAGTAACATTTTTGCTGCTTTGAAAGCCCTGATGAGCACAGTGGTCTCCATCATCCATAAATGGAACAAGTTCAGATCCACCAGGACTCTTCCTAGAGCTGGCCGGCCATCTAAACTGTGCGATCAGAGTAGAATGGCCTTAGTCAGGGAGGTGACCAAGAACCCGAAAGTCACTCTGTTAGAGCTCCAGCATTCCTCAGTGGCGAGAGGAGAAACTTCCAGAAGGATAACTATCTCTGCAGCAATCCACCAATCAGGCATGTATGGTAGAGTGGCCAGACGGAAGCCACATGGCAGCTCACCTGGTGTTTGCCAAAAGGAACCTGAAGGACTCTCAGACCATGAGAAACAAAATTCTCTTGTCTGAGACAAATATTGAACTCTGGTGTGAATGCCAGGTGTCATGTTTGGAGGAAACCAGGCACCATCCCTACATTGAAGCATGGTGGTGGCAGTATAATGCTGTGGGGATGTTTTTCAGCAGCAGGAACTCGGAAACTAGTCAGGGTTGAAGGAAAGGTGAATGCAGAAACATCCTGGATGTAAACCTGCTCCAGAGCACTCGACCTCAGACTGGGGCCACTGTTTGTCTGTCAGTAGGACGATAACCCCAAGCACACAGATAAAACATCAAAGGAGTGGTTTCAGGACAACTGTGTGAATGTCCTTGAGTGGCCCAGCCAGAGCCCAGACCTGAATCTGATTGAACATCTCTGGAGAGATCTGAAAATGGCTGTACACCGATGCTCCCCTTCCAACCTGATGGAGCTTGAGAGATGCTGAAAAGAGGAATGGGCAAAACTGGCCAAATATGGGTGCACTAAGCTTGTGGCATCATTAAACCATTGGCAGTAATTAAACCATTACTTAAAAAGCCATCACTTGACCCAGCTATCTTAGCTAATTATAGGCCAATCTCCAACCTTCCTTTTCTCTAAAAAATTCTTGAAAGGGTAGTTGTAAAACAGCTAACTCATCATCTGCAGAGGAATGGTCTATTTGAAGAGTTTCAGTCAGGGTTTAGAATTCATCATAGTACAGAAACAGCATTAGTGAAGGTTACAAATGATCTTCTTATGGCCTCAGACAGTGGACTCATCTCTGTGCTTGTTCTGTTAGACCTCAGTGCTGCTTTTGATACTGTTGACCATAAAATTTTATTACAGAGATTAGCGCATGCTATAGGTATTAAAGGCACTGCGCTGCAGTGGTTTGAATCATATTTATCTAATAGATTACAATTTGTTCATGTAAATGGGGAATCTTCTTCACAGACTAAGGTTAATTATGGAGTTCCACAAGGTTCTGTGCTAGGACCAATTTTATTCACTTTATACATGCTTCCCTTAGGCAGTATTATTAGACAGCATTGCTTAAATTTTCATTGTTACGCAGATGATACCCAGCTTTATCTATCCATGAAGTCAGAGGACACACACCAATTAGCTAAACTGCAGGATTGTCTTACAGACATAAAGACATGGTTGACCTCTAATTTCCTGCTTTTAAACTCAGATAAAACTGAAGTTATTGTACTTGGCCCCACAAATCTTAGAAACATGGTGTCTAACCAGATCCTTACTCTGGATGGCATTACCCTGACCTCTAGTAATACTGTGAGAAATCTTGGAGTCATTTTTGATCAGGATATGTCATTCAATGCGCATATTAAACAAATATGTAGGACTGCTTTTTTGCATTTGCGCAATATCTCTAAAATTAGAAAGGTCTTGTCTCAGAGTGATGCTGAAAAACTAATTCATGCATTTATTTCCTCTAGGCTGGACTATTGTAATTCATTATTATCAGGTTGTCCTAAAAGTTCCCTGCAAAGCCTTCAGTTAATTCAAAATGCTGCAGCTAGAGTACTGACAGGGACTAGAAGGAGAGAGCATATCTCACCCATATTGGCCTCTCTTCATTGGCTTCCTGTTAATTCTAGAATAGAATTTAAAATTCTTCTTCTTACTTATAAGGTTTTGAATAATCAGGTCCCATCTTATCTTAGGGACCTCATAGTACCATATCACCCCAATAGAGCGCTTCGCTCTCAGACTGCAGGCTTACTTGTAGTTCCTAGGGTTTGTAAGAGTAGAATGGGAGGCAGAGCCTTCAGCTTTCAGGCTCCTCTCCTGTGGAACCAGCTCCCAATTCGGATCAGGGAGACAGACACCCTCTTTACTTTTAAGATTAGGCTTAAAACTTTACTTTTTGCTAAAGCTTATAGTTAGGGCTGGATCAGATGACCCTGAACCATCCCTTAGTTATGCTGCTATAGACTTAGACTGCTGGGGGGTTCCCATGATGCACTGTGTTTCTTTCTCTTTTTGCTCTGTATGCACCACTCTGCATTTAATCATTAGTGATTGATCTCTGCTCCCCTCCACAGCATGTCTTTTTCCTGATTCTCTCCCTCAGCCCCAACCAGTCCCAGCAGAAGACTGCCCCTCCCTGAGCCTGGTTCTGCTGGAGGTTTCTTCCTGTTAAAAGGGAGTTTTTTTTCTTCCCACTGTTGCCAAGTGCTTGCTCACAGGGGGTCGTTTTGACCGTTGGGATTTTTCCGTAATTATTGTATGGCTTTGCCTTGCAATATAAAGCGCCTTGGGGCAACTGTTTGTTGTGATTTGGTGCTATATAAATAAAATTGATTTGATTTGATATTCCAGAAGACTTGAGGCTGTAATTTCTGCCAAAGGTACAGCAACAGAGTATTGAGCAAACGGTGTGAATACTTACGTACGCGTGGTTTCTTAGTTTTTTTTTTTTGTTTGTTTGTTTTTAATAAAGTAGCAAAAATTTCAAAAGAACTTTTGTGTTGTCATTATGGGGTGTTGTGAGTAGAATCTTGAGGGGAAAAAAATGAATTTACTCCATTTTGGAATAAAGCTGTAACATAATGTGGAAAATGTGACTACTTTCCAGATGCACTGTATCACACTAAAAAGCAAAATGTAAGTGCTCTTAAGCATGTAAATGCAAAACTTCACAGGGCCCAGCTGGAGAATGAGAAGAAGAAGCGAGAGCATGCAGAGAAGGAGAAGGAGAGGATAGAGCGAGAAAAAGAGGACCTCATGGAGAGGCTGAGGCAGATTGAAGAGCAGACGATGAAAGCTCAGAAAGGTGCTGGCTTATATTTTTAATCTATTTTTATATTTTTAAGCTGTCTCATCTTTCTTTCCCTCTGGAGTGTTCATTGTAGTTGTTGGATTGAGAGTGCACTTAGCCTGGTTTTAAAATCATGTTAACGCAAAGGCTTTTCTGTGCTATCCCACAGAGCTGGAGGAACAGACTCGCCGCGCCTTGGAGCTGGAACAGGAGAGGAAGCGAGCAAGGGAGGAAGCAGAACGACTGGAAAAGGAGAGGCAAGCAGCTGAGGAGGCCAAAGCAGAGCTGGCCAGACAGGCTGCAGACCAACAGAAGACCCAGGAACAACTGGTATGTTTTCTCACTGTGGGCTACATGTATATTTATGTCAGTATTTGTACATACAGGCATAACTTCAGAAAGTAGAGTTTTGCTGGTTAACAGCAGAGTTTTTCTGTTGTTGCAGGCTGCTGAATTGGCAGAGTTCACAGCAAAGATCAGTCTTTTGGAAGAATCCAAAAGAAAGAAAGAGGATGAAGCCATAGAATGGCAGCATAAGGTATTTGTTTGAACTCATCTGCAATATCTTCAGTCTGAAACCATCAAAACATAGAAATCACTTGTTGAAGCTTTTATTTCACAGTAAAAGTGGGAAGAAATCACATATATATTACATTATCACAACCTAAAGCACAATATAAATACAAACTGGAAACACTTTTTATGAATGCAGCAATGAAACTTGTATTTGTATCAGTACATACACTGAACAAAAACATAAATCCAACACTTTTGTTTTTGCTCCCATTTTTCATGAGCTGAAATCAAAGTTCTAAAACATTTTCTATATACACAAAAAACCTATTTACTCAACTATTCAGAAATCTGGTTTAACATCATTTTGAGCAGATGGGATGAGTTAATCAGTGAAATCACCTGCTGGGGTCGTTGGCTGCAAAGAAAACCTGCACCCTCTTGGCCCTTTCTGGAATTCTTTGGACACCACCGTATTAGGCCATGGAAGATTCCATTAAACTTTGGAGGTGATCTGATTTCTGGATCAAGTTTCACTTTATATACTTTTTGAAAGATTACTTCACGGATTCTCACCAAATTTGTACCACAGATATTAAGGCATAGAAGACTCCACTGCATTTTGGAAGTGATCTGGATCCGGATCACCTCTGATTGCTCTTGTTTTTAATATAATAAAATGGAGCAATGGGACTTATTTTACTTTGTTATATTTTATTGTGTTTATTGAGAAATATCAGTCTTATGAGTAGCTTAAAAGTGTGATTTAAAGGTTTGTGTGGTCCACAGATGGGCCTTAGTGCTTCAATCTGGGAATGGTTGATCTTATGTAAATGATCCAGTGCTTTAAAAATGATTTCACAGTTTGACATTTATTTTTGTTACTGCAACAATTAAGACAAACTCAATACAGATACTATTTGTTTATATGTTGTTTTCCAAATTGGAATAGAATAATTTCAATGAATGATTCCACACATTTATACAACTGTAATAAAAATGATCAGATAGATTCACGTGTTGAATGCAGCTCTTGTTGCTCTGTGCATTTTCATTACAACAGACTCATGTATCATCATCATCATCTTGGCCGTAATTGTTCTGATGATTGTTCTCAAACTGCAGCAGTAGAGACACACTGAGGAAGAGGAGAGCAACAGAATCGCATCATCTTGTTCCGGCTCTTTACTTCCACTTTAGACCAGACTCCTTAATGAAAATGCGACACACATTGTGGTTCATGTACATCATGAACCAACTCCTTGTTCCATTGTGTCTGGCTACTGAAGCGGTTAATGATTCTTTAAAGAGCTCCAGCAGTAACGTAGTCTTGTCCCTCATCCTTTAATGCATGATTGTTTGTTGCATCAGAATGTGCAGGAAGCTACACCTGTAGAGGGCAGTCTGAGTATTTACATGGCTAACAGGCACTAATGTTTTCCTATCTAATGGATTATTAAAGCAGTGCATCAGCCTTCTCATTCTGACTGACATTTTGATCGGCTTTCATTCTGATTAACACGCTTGAGATGTTTCTGTTCTACATTTAAATCATTCAGATCAACTGACATATTAGGTTCCATGTAAACGTGCTACAATCATTAAAAACTGTTTGCAATAATGTAGCTACAATCATGCAACATAATACAATAATTCATCCAAAAACTGTCAAAATTCCTCTAACAAAATAAAAACCTTGCAAACTGCAGCACAGTTATTTACGAACGCAAGTATGACTTTTTTATTTTCCCATTTTTAATCTGGCATTCTCTGTGTCTCCATTTTCAGGCTATTTCAGCCCAGGAGGACCTAGAGAAGACCAAGGAGATGTTGAAGACTGCAGTGACGGCAGTGCCAATCCCTCCGGGTGGCCATGCTGAGAGCGAGCATGACGAACAGGATGAGAACCACGCAGAGGCCAGTGCCGAGCTCTCCAATGAGGGCGTCAATGACCTGGATCTCCGCAGCGAGGAGGAACGTATCACTGAAGCCCAGAAGAATGAGCGGGTCAAGAAGCAGCTCCAGGTGTGGGGGCGGGGTGACGAGTTTGTGGGGGAGAAGTTTGTAAATCTACTTGTCTAGTCTCTGCTCTGCTCTGAACTGAAGAGGAAAAAAAAAAAGAAAATCCTACACTAAATCCAGAGGTCTGTCTTGGTATGTGACGATACATTCAGAAATTTACAGTTGGCTTTGTTTCCAAAAAGCGCAGAGTTTGAAAAACAGGAGATGGTGCGATCAGTGAGCGAGAGAGAGCAGAGGAGGGGTGGGAAGGAGGAGGGGCACAATGTCAGTGAAAGAGGAAAGTTTTTCTTTTAAAAAAGCAGGTTTGACAAATCAGTCCAGGCTCAGCTCTTGTTAAAACAAGGCACTTAGGTATTATATTGTTTAAAGAGAATTGTTCCACGGTCCCACTCAAAAATGTTGAAAAAACAAAACAAACAACAAAAAAAAAACTGTCAGGATGACAGAAAAACTGCCTGCTTCACTGGATTAAAAACTGTTCTTTTTGAAGAAGTAAATGCTGTGTCCATTAAATATTAATGTCTAACATTTTCAACATTATTTAATTTATTAACTTAGACTTTGACAGAAACATGCAAAAAGTACTTTGATCTTATAAATATTACAACATAATTTTTTTTTTTTGTTTATTCTTGCTTTCAATCCATCTAAAACCACTCAAATTTAGTTAAAATAGGGCTTGCAAATAATGTAGGGGAGGTGATGGTCTAGTGGTTAAGTGTTAGGCTTGAGACCAGAGGATCCTCTGTTCAAATCCCAGCCTCACCAGAAAATCAATAAGGGCTCTTGGGCAAGGTCCTTAATCCCCTAGTTGCTCCCGGTGTGTAGTGGGCGGCTTGCATGGCAGCAGTCTGACATCGGGGTGAATGTGAGGCATTATTGTAAAGCGCTTTGAGCATCTGATGCAGATGGAAACGCGCTATATAAATGCAGTCCATTTACCATAATGTTTTAGTGGTAGAAAAACCCCTATAGCTTTGGGGGTGGGGCGTGAAGCTATGAGCCGCAATGACATAATTTACCTGATGCTAAAATGGTCCTAGCTAGAACCTGGTCAATCCACATTTTCTGTTGGGTTAAGGTCCGGGTATTGGGCTGGTCACTCCATAAGATACACACACATTTGGGAGTGATATTTGGCAGCTGTTTGAGGTTTGACCAACAGATAAACTCTGTCAAAGCAAGTTCCCCCCCCCCCCCCCCCCCAATCTACATATTCTAGCTAAAGTCCTTTCTCGGTAGATCTGATCTTGAAACGGTCATTCATGCTTTCATTAGCTCTCTACTTTATTTCTGTTATGCACTAACCAGTCTTCACTGGCACACCTCCAGCTTGTGAAAAATGTTGACTCATCGTAAAATAAAACATGATGTCCCTGTGCAAGCTCAGAGATGTGGGCAGAGCCTCTGCTGGGTTGCTGTTTGTTTTGCAGAATGCAGCTTTAACTGACATTTGTGGATCGAGTGTTGAATGATGGCAAAGGTTTACTGAAGCAGATTTCTTGATTGTTTTAATGATCACAACAGAAGGTAAAATTGTTTTCGGGGAACATTGTTGACAAAGTTTTGCTTTATTTGCCGATGCATCTGTCAACAAATTGGGGAACATTGAATAATCCTTTTATCTGAATATGTAGAGATTTTGATTATGATTATTATTTTTTATAATTAATTCCAGACTACTTATACAACATGATTATCTTGCATGTATCGCATTAATATTTCAACTTGAAACATCATTACAGTCCAAAAACCCACTTGTGCCAATGTCTTTATATTTCAGCGTACCAACTTTTTGGAAATGGGGCTGTATTTTTTTTTTTTTTAAAGCTGATTAATATTTAATCAGATTGTTATAATAATTTTGTCTTCGATTTCCCAGACATTAAGTTCAGAGTTGGCTGAGGCCAGAGACGACACCAAGAAGACGACAAACGATGTGCTGCACGCCGAGAATGTGAAAGCAGGCCGAGATAAGTACAAGACGCTGCGCCAGATTCGGCAGGGCAACACCAAGCAACGCATCGACGAGTTTGAGTCCATGTGAGACCTGCACCGCTGTCCCTCTTCCCCCGTTTGCTCAGGAGTTCCTGAACTTTCCGCCCCAGCAGCTGCTAGCTTTTTATGGACAACAGATGCTGCCATCCTTCCCACAGGTAATCTGGAGAAATCATCTTGTTGATCTTTGCCAAAGTTATATGCCCTACAGTTCTCTGAATGTTTTGATAAGGTGCTGCTTAAACGCCACTCTCAGCTAATTCCTGCGAAGTTAACCTGAAGCCTCGGGGAAAATCATAACCCCAAAACCAAAAAGGAGTTGGAATTTTTTTTTTTTAAGCAAACATAAACATGGCCATAAGGGTTTTTCTTTTCCCTCCACAGTCTGTGCACGATGCTTGTTTTCGCTTGTTAAAACGTTCCTGTTCAGTTGTGAAGCTTCTTTTCCTTTGCATTTGTTTGGCGTTTCTGATTGTTGAACTTTGTCTTATTGACGCAGTAACATCGGGACAGAAGTGACGATTGGGGATCAGGTCAGTTAGGTTGGTTATGTCACTTGACGTTATAGTGATGTTTTTTCATTTAGTACAAAAATGCATCAGGTGATTATAATCGTACCATCACTGAATTCTGTCTCCTGCAGTATTTTATGGTTCTTTCCAGATTAAAAGCAGCTTTTTTGCATTTTCTTCAAAATATCAAGTAACCATTTAATTGAAAAGCAGCTCCTGATGAGTGAATGTTGTGATTGTAACAAAGGGAAGAAAAGGAGAAAGTGTTTTGTTGTGTGCACAGCTGGTAGAGTGGTGTGTAATGGGTGTATGCGAAGTCTTCACAGATGTAACGGCGTGCGTGCACGTTTACCAATTGGATCCAAGCCTTTGACGCTCAGGCGCCGTGGATGGGTGTCTTATGTTTTTCTACCTGCCAGCTCACGAAGGGATCCCTGGGATGAACGGCTGGACAGGCAGAGGCCTGTTCATGTGTTCAGCTTTTGTGTGAACACTGAGGCTGCCTGGTGCCTTTCTGGCTGGGGACCGAGTCTGCCGTGTGGGACTTTCTGTCTACCTTAGTGGTGACTGACGGTCAAACGTGCCCTTGTCCTGTCAAACAGTAAAGTTGGGACTTTGATTGCTGCTCATGTTTTGAGAGCTCAGACAGAATTTTTTTTTTTTTTTTTTTTGGTTCCATTTGAAGCGTGTTTTTGGTCATTTCCTGCTTCCAGCCTTGCATATGTTCTGGTTTGTTCTCCTTTTCTTTTTTTAATATTGTCCTTGATACATTTCAAAATGTTGGGGGGGGGTGCAGATGTTTTACTCACATCAGAGGAAATATCACGTCTCTGATCAGGGTTGTGGTTTTTTTTTGTTTTGTTTTTTTACTCATTTGACAAACTAAACCATTATTTTAATTGGCGTATGGCGAGCCCACATTTATAATTTCACCTGGAAAAGAAACTGACTAGACTGCGTTTTCCTGGGACTGAAAGATTAAGAAAAAAAAAAATCACATAAGGGATTTCATTGTGGCGTGCGTGTGTTCACGCAGCGGGCGCTTGGGGAAGAAAATCAATTTAATAAAGCCAGTTTGTTCCTCATTAATCTTTCTTTAAAGAGTTTGTGCTCAGACAAATTGTGAGGAATCTGCATTTTGGAATTCAGTGTTTTTTTTGTTTTTTTTTTTCCACACGATGCTTGTATTATATTTAAGTGATACTGGACAGCTGGTGTTAGGTTTTTTTTTTTTGTGTGTGTACTTTTAAAATGAAAGCATTTGCATTCAGACACTGAAGCCTTTCTTTTGCATCTGTACCCCGTGTCTATTAGCGTTGTTTGTTTGTCCCCCTGCGTCAGATGAATCGATGTATTTTGTGCTTCCGATTCACTTTTTTTTTTTTGTGTGTGTGTGTTCAAACAAGTTAAGCAGCTTCATCAGGACACCATAACCCCACCAGTGGACAAAGTCCTCCTGTTGGTAAAAGTATTTTTGTTCCATCCTATGAAGACTGTGCGATTACATCTGCTCCAATAACCAGCTGTGACCCCCACCCGTTCATATTAATATTCTTTAAGATGGAAAAGCACAGATGGATTATAATAAATTTAATTTGTTCATAAATAAAAGTTTTACATTTTGAACATTTTCAGTCCAATTTGAGTTCTTACTTCTCCTTGTGGATTTGGTGTTGTCATGAAAGTCATCCATACACACTCAACTGTTTAGAACTTCTGTCTGATTATTCCAAAATTTATATACATTATAATGTACTACTATGACCTAGAAAAACTTTTAACATCCCACAACTCTGGAGCACTTTTGCTGTGTAATTTTGTTTAGTCATTCGTCGGGTACCTGGGGCAACACTTCACACAGTGCACACGTTTTGTAAACACGATACTTCCACATGAAATTGTGAAAAGCTTTATTCAACTACATTGCAGCGTTCTCTTTAATGTTACAATCTCTGTTCTACTGTTAAAGGCAGGTTTGTATAACATCGTAATGTTCCCATACGGTGCATCCGTAAAGTATTCACAGCGCTTAACTTTACAGCCTTACTCCAAAATAGAGTAAATTCATTTTTCCCAGTTCAGAATTCTACTACATAATGTTGGCATAACAGTAGATTTTATTTTTGCAAATTTATTAAAAATAAAAAAACTATCACATTACAAATCACATGTACATCAATACTTGTTGTACCTTCGGCAGCAAATGCAGCCTCAAGTGAGGCCGCAAGCTTGGTGCACCTATCTGTGGGCAGTTTTGTCCATTCCTCTCAAGCTCCATCAGGTTGGATGGGGAGTGTCCGTGCACAGCCATCTTCAAATCTCTCCAGAGATGTTCAATCAGATTCAGGCCTGGGCTCTGGCTGGGCCACTCAAGGACATTCACAGTTGTCCTGAAGCCACTCCTTTATCTTGTCTGTGTGCTTCGGGTCATTGTCCTGCTG
The DNA here is from genome assembly GCF_902500255.1 of Thalassophryne amazonica. Taxonomy (NCBI): domain Eukaryota; kingdom Metazoa; phylum Chordata; class Actinopteri; order Batrachoidiformes; family Batrachoididae; genus Thalassophryne; species Thalassophryne amazonica. The sequence goes on from NC_047103.1 coordinate 160,861,465, forward strand.
AAAGATGAACCGTCTCCCCAGTCTGAGGTCAATGCTCTGGAGCAGGTTTTCACCCAGGATGTCTCTGTACATTGTTGCATTCATCTTTCCCTCAATCCTGACTAGTCTCCCAGTTTCTGCTGCTGAAAAACATCCCCACAGTATGATTCTGCCACCACCATGCTTCACTGTAGGGATGGTGCATATGGTTTCCTCCAAACATGATGCCTGGCATTCACATCAAAGTGTTCAGTGTTGGTCTCATTAGACCAGAGAATTTTGTTTCTCATGGTCTGAGAGTCCTTCAGGTGCCTTTTGGTAAACTCCAGACTGGCTGCCATCTGCCTTTTACAAAGAAATGGCTTCTATCTGGCCACTCTACCACACAGGACTGATTGGTGGATTGCGGCAGAGATGGTTGTCCTTTTGGAAGGTTCCCCTCTCTCCACAGAGGAATGCTGGAGCTCTGACAGAGTGACCACTGGGTTCATGGTCACCTTCCTGACAAAGGCCCTTCTCTCCCGATTGCTCAGTTTAGATGGGCGGTCAGCTATGGGAATAGTCCATGGTAGATCCAAACGTCTTCCATTTACAGATGATGGAAGCTACTGTGCTCATTAGGACCTTCAAAAAGCAGTAGAAACGTCTTTGTATCCTTCCCCAGATTTGTGCCTCGAGGCAATCCCGTCTTGGAGGTCTACAGACAATTCCTTTGACTTCAAGCTTGATTTTTGGTTTGACACGCACTGACAACTGTGGGACCTTATCTGTAGACAGATGTTGGTTGTCAAATCAACTGAATTTACCCCAGGTTAAGCTGTCGAAACATCTCAAGTGGAAACAGAATGCACCTGAGCTCAAGTTTGAGCTTCATGGGAAAGGCTGTGAAGCCTTATGTGTCTGATTTCTTAATTTTTAATAAATTTGCAAAATGGAAAGTCATTATGGGGTATTGTGTGTAGATGTTTGAGGGGAAAAAATTATTTAATCCATTTTGGAATAAGGCTGTAACATAAAATGTTGAAAAAGTGAAGCGTTGTGAATACTTTCCGGATCCACTGTAGATCATTATCACAGAGCTACAGCCGAGTAGACTTCCAAGGCAAACTGTTCTGGAAGTGAGGATGCATTTCCATGCTGTCCCCACCCCCCAAAAAAAAGAAGGGGGGGGGGGGGGAACAAACTGTCCTATTAAAATGTAGCTTCCTGCACAACATTCAGTTTCTGATAATGAACATACAAAATATTGACAGGCAGAGCATGGAAAAAGGCTAATTTTGTGCACAAACATGCAGAAGTACATCTGTTTACACACACTAATCACAGCAGACGTCCAAAAAGCCAACAAATTCAAAACATGCAGAAGTAGTTAGCTGAACATAGTTCAGAGTATTGGATGTGTCATAAGCACAGTGCCATGAAGAGGCATTACTTTGGGCCCACACTCTGGTCCCACACTGACACACGGTGCCAGGAGGCCGGAGAGAAGGCGCTTCTTCAGTACACACAGAGGTTTCTCATCAACAGCATGTTATTTTATAGTTTTTTTTTTTTTAACAATCTGCCACATAGGACTTAGGAAGCTGATGGGTTGTATGTAGCTGGCTTGAATGGTGCACTTAGACATTGACTGAAACAAAATCATTCCAAAAATCCCAACACATCACTTAATGTTAAAAATTTGTTTTTACACGAGTGGTTCATTCATTAATTCTCTGCTGCTTATCTGCACCCTGGTCATGGTGGCATTGTCACTGATTAATGCTGCATTCCAGACATGAAGTCCTCAGTAAGTGTTTATTTACTGGAACTGTTGGTCCTGATCAAATTGAGATGCAGATAACTTTGACAGACTAAACATCTTAAAAATACATGCATCGTAATTTAAAAAAACAGCCTGTGAACCCATAGTACTATGGGCAAATGTTGACAAGAGAAGTTTTCTGCAGAAGACTACTGCTTTTATTTATTTATTTTTTACCATAAAATCAGTTGGCATGGGGTCACCATGCCTAAAACTAATACTAAATTTGGTGACATTCAATTAGATATTGCACTCACATTTTCTTACTAAATACAGTCCAGTGACCTTGGCTTGTGGTCGATAGACTTGTTGGGGTCAATATGCCTAAAACACACCCCAAGTCTGGTGGCAATTGGGCAGTTAAAGGTAACGGGCCATTGAGCTGTGTAAGATTTAAGGCATAAATTTATTTATTAGCCTTATGGGATAGGGGATTCGTAATGGCATTACCAATATGATGAAAATTTCATTGTCTAGAAAACAATTTAAAGAAAATTCTCATGAAGGGGAAAATTTAAAAAGAACAGACTACCTTGAACTGTTTACAGCAGTGACATGCAGATTATAATAGCTATGTCATAGATCATGTAGGGGGCTTCCCCAGACTTGCGGAGGGATGTTGGGAAGCAGACAGTATGGATGCACAGTGCCACCTGCTGGCTGGTCTCTTTCTGGCTGCTAAGCCAACATGGCGGGAAATGCTTCGAAACCACTACGTTTGTGTAAATCTAACGTTTTTCATGTGTTATGTAAAAGCTAGTGAGAAATAAACACTTCTAAAACTAAAAATGCTGTATTTGTAACCAGATATCTCTGAAGTGATTTACAAGACATCTCGCAGACATGCATGCGATGTATGCACACATTACCCAAGATAGAGTTCTCACCAGGATTTTTCACAGCATAAGGGGGAACTTAATGGTGCCCAGCCACTCGACGAGCGATGCAGGTGCAAGTATTATAGGAGGGTCCGGGGGCATCCCTCCGAAAAAACTTTGAAATTTATAACCCTTTGAAACACTATTTCCAGCATTTTGAGGGCCACTTTATGTTGCTGACTGAGACGTTAAATAACATGCGACATGTCCTTTTTAAAAAAATAAAAAAACAGAAAAGCCCCCCTATGCGGGTTAAATAACAGCATAGGGGCCCCCTATGCTCAACGGCACTGGCGAGAACCTTGCAAGGTCAAAAGTAACTTCCAGTCTCTTCGAAAGCTCATGGATGTGCACACGCAGTAACGCCTACAGACAGCGTTAAAAGGAAAATAAAATGTTATTGAATTCCCCCCCCCAAATATGTTCTCATTAAAATAAACTATAATTTCAAAACTCATTTTTAAATAAATAAAACACAATGGTTGAATTTCAGTGAAAACTAAATTATATCAGTTTAGTGAAATTTGGGTAGCCCCATAGCTTTCAATTAGTTACTGTGCTCAACAGATTTTTACAAGGTATGCTTCAGGGACCTTGACCTTTTGACCCCCAAATCAGTAGGCTTTTTGGGGGTCACTGCATAATGCAAAAACCAAGTTTGGTGACTATCGCTCATAAGTGCAATGTCACATGACTGACAGACTCCCCGCACGTAGTGACATCAAGGTTATCGACTGCACCGTGGTTTTATAAGTCCTATGCAAGTGGGAATCCACAAATGCAAGGTCATACTTTTCCAGATAAGCTTCCAAATCTGGAATTTGTAGAGTACATTTTCCAACAAGCGGAAAAATGGCAGTTGACAATTTTTCAAATTTGTCCTGTGTAGCTTTGACCACCTTAAATATTTTTGACTTTTGTCTCAAAAGGCAGCATATGGGGAGCACTCACTACATTTACATTGTTTAACAGCAAAAGTAAAAGTTTAAAGCTTATTCATGAAATTAAAAGAACAAAAAAATTATTTTACTAGAGAAGCTTTGTTTGTTTTGGATGTCATGTAAAAACTCTCGGACAGAAAGCATTTGGCAAAAAAAAAAAGTGCCAAATGCTTAATATTGAGCAGGTGGGCGATTAAATTTGACAAGCCAGCTTCAAACCCAAAAGCACAGAAAAAGATGTAACCCCTAAAACCACAAGGAAGACAACTTGTTCAATTTCCTAAACATACTGGAAAAATAACGAGGTTTTTTTTTCTCCCAAGATTAAAAACATTGGAACATTTGGAACTATTGCCAGTCAATGCACTTCATCATATACATCAAGAGTGTTTCATGAATATGGATCAACAAGTCCATATGTACTGTGTAGAATATCAGAGACTTAATGATACAATTTGTATCAAAGTGGCATTTTCTCCGTCTAGTGTGGATTTGACTGAGATCTGCTACAGGTGTCAGTGGATGCTCAAGTTAAAGCACAACAGGTGAGTCTGTTAAATATATTTACAGTATATATATATATATACACACACACACACACACACGTTTAAATTTACTGACACAGCGGTTTTCTTTGACTGTAGCAGATTCTAGTTTTGACCCAAAAGAAAGGGCCACAGAGAGAGATTGAGAGAGATGTCCCTTACTAAAACTAAGGTACACACGACAGGGTCACCCATCTATACAGCTACAATTCCAACCAAAAACAAAACCCAGAAGATGTCTTAAATAAGACGACGTCCATCTATTTTTACCAACAAGGAAACCCCCACAAACAGGAGCACAACATACACAAAGTGATTAAGAGAATACGAGCAGTGGGGTCACATAGTTTGAAGTCTAGATGTTATTTGCTGTATGGAATATCAATTCTGTCACATAAAATTGGAACTTTCAGCACAATTTACAACTTCATAATGTGTAGTAAGAGTAATAATCTAGTCGCAGGATTCAACAAACAGTATTTTTCCTCAGTCATCATTTTCATGATTTCCTATGGTATTTGTTCACATGGAGGTCTTACGCATAAAGTGACTCTCTAGCTTGAGTCAATGACGTTTACACGCCAGGCAGCAATGCTCACATATAGCATATACTGTGCTTTCCAAACTAAGTCAGAACATTTATTCACTTGTTTTGCTTGTCCTACGACTTATATTTCAATGCGATTTATATGGAAAAAATACTGAATTATCTATGACCGCACAATCTATACATGTGGCAAGCTGCTCCTGTGTACTGAATGAGATAGTGATTCATACTCTGGAGCGGAAGTTGGCAATAACTCACCATTAAGCTGGATGCATACCCCTGTAAAACAAAAAGATACAACTGTGAAGGATGTGCTAGATTTTGGAGAATAGGTGAAATGAATAAATCATGCTCTCAAACTGAAAGTGCATGCTCTTGAATAAAGATATTACTCAGTACTCCAATGCACTTTGTGGCAAGGCCAGAATGGAAACAAGGACATCTAGGCTAAGGTGAGGCTAACTGATGTTTTAAAACATTTAATTACATTTAGTGAAGTAAAGGTGCATCTTTCGCTGTTCAGTGGTGACAAGAAGCAATTTATTTGACTTCTTTGTACCTCCATATAACAACATTGAGTCCAATAGCTTCTGCTTGCTAGTGGAGGGTTTGTGTTAAAAAATAATGCGGTGTTAAAATTAATTTTGTTTCTTGGTACATGAAGCAATAGCACCATGTTTCAAAAATAAATGACTTTGGGATCGATGAAATCCCTCCAGACACATTTTTGGACAGATACGACTTATTATCCGGTGCAACATGAGTCTGGAAAATACCTTAGTAACATGCCTTGACAATATTTTTACATTTGACAGTTTAATACCATTTAGTGCCACATAGCTTTTTCTTTCATACATTTCAGTCATTTCATTGACCGTAATTAGTGCATTTGGGATGCATGTGACAATACCAATTTGTTTCAATTGAAATGAAATGACTTAAAACTATTTTGACTTGTTTCGCCACGTTTTAGTACAAACGCCATCTGAAGGAAAAGTTAAGTACCGCACACCTTGGTGTGAAATAACTTTAGCGATATGGTGAAATTGTGTAGTGCCAATTTTATATCAACCGTGTGGTACTGTATGTGTCGTTTGTACAGTGTACCGCTAGTGGTGACATGACACATGGATGCTATGCACGTCTCCGTGTGAATGAGGCTTTAGTCTTGAACAGATTTCGAACCACTATGAGCAAATACTGGTTTTAGATTTTGGTTCAAATAGGTGTAAACTAGTTAATCATCATTCCACACAACAGATGAGTTTGAAACTTTTTAACATGATTGCAATTAAAAAAAAAAAAAAGTTTCAAGCATTTAACATAGTTGCTCTGTCAAAAATGGCACCTCCAACAAGACCGCGTTTTTTTTCTTGACTCGACACTCGCCATTTGATTGAAAGTTATAAAAAATAAGGTACTAAAAAAATAAAATGGTGCAAAGTCAGTCTTTTGAAATGAGTTTGATCCATTCTTCATGAAGTTAGTTGCTGATCATAGGTGGATTATTGTTCTATTTTCTTGCGCATTATCTCACTATAAAGGAAAAATGTCATTCCTGTGTTTAATAATTCCACTGTAGAATTTCACTGCATACTTTTTCTTCTGTGTCCATAGCTCCTGTTTTCTCATGAAGACACATTTTTCCTGACTGTCATCAGTACCCTGTCTGTGCCTTCTCTGCGAGAATGGCAGCTGCCAACTGCTGGGGATCTGTGACGTGGGGGCTCCTCGTCATCACCCGGCTCACCAGCTCCGAAGGGAAGATGTTGCATAAGTTGACATACACCTTCTCCCTCATGTCCCCGTAGCAGCTGTGTGCAGGAGATTTTGGGTGCTGGGGCAAGTAGGAGGGAGACGTGTGGGAAGGTACTGTAAGGTGTGTGGTGTAAGGCAGGAGAGGTGTGCCGGAGGCGTGCGGTGGGTGAGAGTGTGCTGGAGGTGGTGGGTGGTAACGTGTTGGGGACTGGTGTAGAGTTGGCTGAGAGGAGTGGTGCTGGGCGTAGTTGTCATGTGCCCATGGAGGGGCTTGCCAAGATAACTGCCGTGTGTCCGGAAGGCTTTGATAGGCAGATGGCGGTAACAGTGGCTGCCTGCAGTAGGTGTCCCAGCTGGGCAAAACCTTTGGCCGATGGTGATGGTGTGATGTTGAGAGGTGTTCGTAAAGGTGAGAGTCTGACACGCTGTCTGCTCTGGTGGGAGCAAGGCAGCGTCCAAGGGGAGAGCCCGGTGGGTGAGGACTAGACTGGGGCAGTGAGTAGTAGTCCCCGGGACAGCTGGAACGTGCAGTCAGTGGCTGGTGCTGAAGATGTGGGGGCAAGGGGTAAAGGGGGCGCTTCGGTGGCGTGTCAGGAGGCGGCTCGTGTGCCACATTAAGATGGTAGCTGTGCACACCACTATTCGATAGGTGGCTGTGTTGAATATTTGTGTAATCGGAAGGATAAAGGCCACAAAACTCGTGGTTGGATGTGGAATGTGGGGGGTACGGGCGGCTGTGGAGATTAGCATAGTGAACGCCATCTTCCTGAAAATTATCTGTGTGGCATCCAAGGCCGAGCCTTTCGTTGTGCAAGTCGCAGTTACTCCCGCAACTCATGCTGCTTTCGCTCCCACATTCAGAGCCTGCTGAGCCCATGGAGCCGAGCCGTTGGTCTGCATCGGCGGGGCAGTGACAGTCTGGGCTACGCTGGCTGGAGAGGCTGAGGCCGGAGTAGGCGCGTGCTACAGTGTAGTAACCCAAGTCTGGAGATTCACAGTGAGGGTAAAGGTCAATGCTGGGTGCAGGCAGATGACCGTGAGGAGTGCCTGCTCTGGATGGCTGGTCCTGGAGATGGTTCATTCCAGACAGAGGACCTCCTGGTGCAGGAGAGATGGTTACGCTGCCACTGCAACTACTGCTGCTGCTCGAGCTACTGCCGCCGCCACTACTACACATGCTCTTCTGACTTTCCACCCTCCCTTTGGCCAGCAGTTTCTCCTCAGCGTCACTGTAGGACAGAGCTCTAATACTTGGGTCTGACTGTCTTTTTGGAGCTCCCTTTTTTGCCTCAATGCTGCCAGCTGGCACACTGTGGCTCTTTACCAGCCCAGTGTCACCCTGGTTCTTAGGGGTAACACAGATCTTGGCACTGGCACGCAACTCATCAGCCACCGCGCGCTGGGGCTGTGTACCCCTTTCTGGATGGTAGTACTTACACTTGTGGCCATAAGTGCACTTCTTTCCTGTAGGGAAACGACAGAACATGTCAGATTTCCCAAATGCACATGAAAAAGTATTAAATAAGTTGCTTCCTGATCAGAGTTCTTACCATATGGGCAAGGCTGCTTCTTCTGTTCTGGGATTACAGGTCTTTTCCTCAGGAAGTTGTCTAAACTTGGCCCATGGCGCCCAAGTGGGTCATCTGGGGGCATGAACCTAACAAACCAATGAAAAACGCAATTAAGATAGAATTTGGATTTTTTTTCTTCACATTTATGTTGCATCTCATATGATAAAAGGTAATTACTGCTTTAAATACGCAGCAACTCTATTTCAGATGATCAACGCAATCTTTCTCATAAAAGGTTTTAGTGGGCCACTTTGGATTCTTGTATTTCTGCTGCTACATCGATTAGCTCCTTACACTTATAATGCACATGCACCATGTCTTCATTTTTTTGTGGGAGGGTTCCAGTGCCACATACAGGCCTGGCATATGTACTGCAACATTTTTCAGCGCTATGTTTAGGAACACTTTGATAGGAATTAAACAAAGCCTTGAGCCAAGCTTTGTTTAATTACATTTTTTGCGACTGATTTGGTACACATTTTTGTAGTGCTTGAGTGCTGCTTACGTTAGGGACACACTGCTGGGTTATACCTGTTCTTCAGTTGGGGGGGGGGGGGCTAGAGTCCCTTTATTCAACATGACAAGCAAAAACAAAGGTAAATTTAGTGTTCAGTCTAATGTACAGTAAAACTCAAACAGTCATCGTATAAACCAGATTTTTGCAGTCACCAAACAAAAAAGTCCCAAAGTTTCTGTATTTTCCATGTAATAAACACCGTATGCAACCGATTTTGTGTAACAGATTTTTCTCACATCGGATAAAATTCCCCGTCCCTTGCATGTACGACCGGAGTCATTTCTGTGATTTAAAGTCCAACTGTTTAGTTTTTTCAAAACGTGCTCAGACATGGACCTGCAACCTGATGTGCACCTGTTAAATCAGACCGCGCAAAAGGCTGTGATTTGACACTTTTCTGCTTTCACTCTTTCCACTCATAATTTAATAGTTTTTGCAGTGCGCATGCTGATTACATTTCGGGATCACATACACTTGGCAGAAAAGTCCACAAATTTACAACACGGAGTCAGTAAGAGGAAATTATACACCTTATTTTGAATTAGAGGTGATTATTGTAGAAAGAAAAGCTTGTTGAGGCTCATTAGTGCAGAATAAAGCATAATCCAGAGACGGAGAACTTTTAAAGTGTCACGCACGTCATTGCATGGCATGGAGTTACAGAAGCAAATATCAGGCTTTAAATAAATCATAAATTGTACAGTTGATAGTACTTGTACCTGGATGTGTTGCTATATTTAACTGGCAGTCTAAACAAATGCGGTCTTCTATTTGTGCCAATGATTTGACTGTGTGCAATTCTGCTGTGATCTGCTTATGATCTAAAAAGTAAATTGTCAGTTTAGCTGCCGTGACAGAATACATGTTAAGAGCAGCAGAGAACACGCCGAATTCAACTGAGACTCTTCATCTGTATGCAGTCCACTGGCACTGCTCCAAATCTTCATGAAGTTCAGTCTCTCCACCTCAGCTTACTTGTCGTTAACGAAGGAATACATGAGCAGACGCTCATCGATGAATTTCTTCCACTCTGGCTTCTCGTTTGCCAGGTCACGGTAGTTGTCATTGGAGACGATGATGCCGTCTGACTCATAGGCTAGCTTGACAATGAAGCGATCATCATAGCAGACCACCCGTCGACCTTGGACACGGCGTGATGGTGTGAAGACGAGGACTTTTTCTTTCTCAAGGCGACGCAAGATCTCCTGGTCTGGGGAGGGCGAGGCACGATGGATGTTTAAGATAACGCTATGGCGGAAAAACTCTATACAAACAAGTGTATCTAGAACTAACCTGTTATAGGGGCATCAGGGCGGGACTGTTCTTTCCGCCATGCAGGCACAAACACAGTGATGTCATGATGACCGCGCTCAAGGAACCAATCGACAGCTAGCTGAATGCCCTGGCAGGAAAACACTTCCTTGTTGCCATGGCTGTAGGGTAAATAAAAGTGTTAAAGGTGGTGACATTAAAATGGAGTGAGGTTATGATCTAATGTTATGCGTTTATTTTAAAAATTACCATAGACTGCTCACCTCATGGCTACATTGCTGCCGTCTACCACAACTGGTCGCAGATTGTCCTGGTCACACAGCACATCTGAAGGGCAGGGTGAGTCAGAGCGCTGGCCCTCCAGCACATCGGAACAACCACAGGAGGAAGATGAAGATGAAGATGTAGAGGCCAACGACCCAGACTGCTGCTCACTATCTGTCTTGCTTCCCAATTTGACCAGCTCTCCCAGTATGTCATTGATAAGGGTGTCTGGGCCAAGTTTGGACAGCACCTGTCGAACGGTTTCCTCAGAGTACCCTAACTTCAGGGCAAAGTCCAGCTTAGCCCGGTATTCTTTCACGCTGTCCTCAGATGCCGACTCTGACGGAGATGGACATGATGGCGCTTCAGTTGGGTGCTTGCATGGGTAGCTGGCTGGGTGGATATCTTGACCAAGCTCTGGTGGAAATTCAGATGGTAGCTCAGGAGGCCCGTCAGTCCCCAAATCCACGCAAGGGGTCCGACATAGCGGCTGGTGGCTGTTCTTGCCATGAGGTAATCCACTCTCTCCGCCAATCGGGTCTGGGCTAGTGGCGAGTGCAGCACCGAAACATGGTGCCAACTCGCATTCAGCACTGGACCTGACATTTTCCTCTGCTGTAACCGGTACAGAAGGCTCAAGTGTGCTGCTGTTGCTGGAGCACTCCCCCTGCTCCTCCATAGCAGGGGGTTTGTCAGCACCGCCAGCCTGCCAGTCAGCCCCTGCTATGTGGAGATACTCCAAATCCAACCCCAGGTCGAGGATGTGGCCTGCTGCTGCTTCCACATGGTCCTTCTGGCCCATGGATCTGTCCCAGGCATCTGAATGCTGCCTAATCACAAAGCTCTACTCACTGGTGCCTGAAGATACCAAGAGAGATAAAAGGACGAGAATTTAGTCCAATTTTAGCTTCAAAGAAAAATCTTAACATGTAAGTCGGCACATAATATAAACATTTTTTCTATAATGATTAGAATTCTAAATTGACATCATCGTGATGCCACATTCCGCCAGCATAACTGACACACAAGCACGTACACACCAATTCCATTGTCTCTACTACAACCCATGGCAAAACTTATGGAATCACCGGCCTCGGTGGATGTTCATTCAGTTGTTTAATTTTGTAGAAAAAAAAGCAGAGCACAGACATGACACAAAACTAAAGTCATTTCAAATGGCAACTTTCTGGCTTTAAGAAACACTAAAATCAGGAAAAAAAATTGTGGTAGTCAGTAACGGTTACTTTTTTAGACCAAGCAGAGGGAAAAAAAATATGGAATCACTCAATTCTGAGGAATAAATTATGGAATCATGAAAAACAAAAGAACTCTCCATCACATCACTAGTATTTTGTTGCACCACCTCTGGCTTTTATAACAGCTTGCAGTCTCTGAGGCATGGACTTAATGAGTGACAAACAGTACTCTTCATCAATCTGGCTCCAACTTTCTCTGATTGCTGTTGCCAGATCAGCTTTGCAGGTTGGAGCCTTGTCATGGACCATTTTCTTCAACTTCCACCAAAGATTTTCAATTGGATTAAGATCCGGACTATTTGCAGGCCATGACATTGACCCTATGTGTCTTTTTGCAAGGAATGTTTTCACAGTTTTTGCTCTATGGCAAGATGCATTATCATCTTGAAAAATGATTTCATCATCCCCAAACATCCTTTCAATTGATGGGATAAGAAAAGTGTCCAAAATATCAACGTAAACTTTATCGATGATGTAATGACAGCCATCTCCCCAGTGCCTTTACCTGACATGCAGCCCCATATCATCAATGACTGTGGAAATTTACATGTTCTCTTCAGGCAGTCATCTTTATAAATCTCATTGGAACGGCACCAAACAAAAGTCCCAGCATCATCACCTTGCCCAGTGCAGATGCGAGATTCATCACTGAATATGACTTTCATCCAGTCATCCACAGTCCACGATTGCTTTTCCTTAGCCCATTGTAACCTTGTTTTTTTCTGTTGAGGTGTTAATGATGGCTTTCGTTTAGCTTTTCTGGATGTAAATCCCATTTCCTTTAGGCGGTTTCTTACAGTTTGGTCACAGATGTTGACTCCAGTTTCCTCCCATTCGTTCCTCATTTGTTTTGTGCATTTTCGATTTTTGAGACATATTGCTTTAAGTTTTCCAGTATGTTTGCCTTTAACAACCTTCCCATGTTGTTTGTATTTGGTCCAGAGTTTAGACACAGCTGACTGAACAACCAACATCTTTTGCAACACTGCGTGATGATTTACCCTTTTTTTAAGAGTTTGATAATCCTCTCCTTTGTTTAAATTAATTAATTAATTAAAAAAATGACATTTACAAATACATTTATTTGTAAAAACACGTTATAGTTTTTTCAACTCAATTGAAACTCATTTTCATTTATATAGCGTCAAATCACAACAGAGTTGACTCAAGGCGCTTTACACAGGTAAGGTCTAATCTCACCAACCCCTCAGAGCAACAGTGATAAGGAAAAACTCCCTCAGAGGAAGAAACCTCAAGCAGACCAGACTCAAAGGGGTGACCCTCTGCTTGGGCCATGCTACAGACATAAATTATAGAATAATTCTCAAAATGAATATACAGGAAATGCTGTTGGTGCACAGGACAGGAGGGTCGCTAGCACAAATACAACTCCCATCTCTGGATGGAGCTGCACCTTAAATAGAGGGGAGGAGAAAAAAAAAAAGACAGGCATCAGAAAGACAAGAAACACTGTATAATTTGCCAGCATTAAACAACAAGAAAAACAGAAGAAATGCTAAGGTGATCACTGGCCACTAGCCCTGAGCTTCACTAAATGACCCAGAATTTAGGTAAAGTTGAGGCCGCGGCATGCTCCGTTTACTAATAAAATTAATTAAAAGAGTAAAAAGCGTAAAACAAAACTATACCAGTATGCTAGCCATACAAAAGGGAAAATAAGCGCGTCTCAAGTCTGGACTTGAAAGTCTCCACAGAATCTGACTGTTTTATTGACGCAGGTAGATCATTCCACAGAACAGGGGCATGATAAGAGAAAGCTCTGTGACCTGCAGACTTCTTATTCACCCTAGGGCCACAAAGTAGTACTACACCCTGAGAATGCAAAGCCTGGGCCGGTACGTAAGGTCTAATTAGGTCAGCTAAGTAGGGAGGTGCCAGTCCATGAACAATTTTATAGACTAGTAGCAGAACCTTAAAATCTGATCTCACTGGGTCAGGAAGCCAGTGAAGAGATGCCAAAATGGGTGTAATGTGGTAGAACTTTGTTACACGTAAAAAGTCTGGCTGCAGCATTAGTAACTTGTTTGTTGGCCATTACAAATAAATAAACCAACCAACCAGGCGATCACAAACCTCAAACGAACAACTAGTCAGAGCTTCCGTCTTTATGCACCCCGTCCGCTCCTGCTGCCTTTGATTTCACTCAGAAGCCTCGGCGGTGCTTAAATTCAAAACTGGTTTATCAGTAGCAGACACTGGCCGAGTCAGTACTAAAAGTTAGTGGTTAGCTGTAACGTCTGCTAATTTTTTATTATCTGTTCAGGGTTATAAAAGTTAACTTTTCAGGACTGCTTTTTTGCATTTACGCAATATCTCTAAAATCAGAAAGGTCTTGTCTCAGAGTGATGCTGAAAAACTAATTCATGCATTTATTTCCTCTAGGCTGGACTATTGTAATTCATTATTATCAGGTTGTCCTAAAAGTTCCCTAAAAAGCCTTCAGTTAATTCAAAATGCTGCAGCTAGAGTACTGACGGGGACTAGAAGGAGAGAGCATATCTCACCCATATTGGCCTCTCTTCATTGGCTTCCTGTTAATTCTAGAATAGAATTTAAAATTCTTCTTCTTACTTATAAGGTTTTGAATAATCAGGTCCCATCTTATCTTAGGGACCTCGTAGTACCATATCACCCCAATAGAGCGCTTCACTCTCAGACTGCAGGCTTACTTGTAGTTCCTAGGGTTTGTAAGAGTAGAATGGGAGGCAGAGCCTTCAGCTTTCAGGCTCCTCTCCTGTGGAACCAGCTCCCAATTCAGATCAGGGAGACAGACACCCTCTCTACTTTTAAGATTAGGCTTAAAACTTTCCTTTTTGCTAAAGCTTATAGTTAGGGCTGGATCAGGTGACCCTGAACCATCCCTTAGTTATGCTGCTATAGACGTAGACTGCTGGGGGGTTCCCATGATGCACTGTTTCTTTCTCTTTTTGCTCTGTATGCACCACTCTGCATTTAATCATTAGTGATCGATCTCTGCTCCCCTCCACAGCATGTCTTTTTCCTGGTTCTCTCCCTCAGCCCCAACCAGTCCCAGCAGAAGACTGCCCCTCCCTGAGCCTGGTTCTGCTGGAGGTTTCTTCCTGTTAAAAGGGAGTTTTTCCTTCCCACTGTAGCCAAGTGCTTGCTCACAGGGGGTCGTTTTGACCGTTGGGGTTTTACATAATTATTGTATGGCCTTGCCTTGCAATATAAAGCGCCTTGGGGCAACTGTTTGTTGTGATTTGGCGCTATATAAAAAAATTGATTGATTGATTGAGTTAGCAGTTATCAAAGCTCTTTTTGGTTAGCTGTGCCCACCACTGGGTTTCTAGCCTATTTGTCACATACCAGAGATCATGGCTCAGTTTGAATTCATCAAAATACCTCAAGAGGTCATGTTGCTTTATCCCAAAGATGAAGTGCCCTTGACATAGGTGTTTCAACAAGACAACAAGCCCAAACACACCAGCAAGTGAGCAGCATCATTGTTATGGCCCAATCCTGGGGCCTTAATCGCATAGAAAACTTGTGGGGTGACATCAAAAATGCTGTTTCTGAGGCAAAACCGAGAAATGGGAGTTTTTCCTTACCACTGTTGCTCTGGGGGTTGGTACGGTTAGCCCTTACCTGTGTGAAGCGCTTTGAGGCAACTCTGTTGTGATTTGGCGCTACATAAATGGAAATAAATTGAAATGGAAAGGAATTGTGGAATGTCGAATCATCCTGAGCTGGTGCCAGTAGTTGATGACTCCATGCAACACAGATGTGAAGCTGTTATCAGACACAGTGGTTATACAACTAAATATTAGTTGAGTCACAGGAAAGGTAAATCTTAAAGCATTTTTCAGTTTAAGTAGTAAATGTTTGAATTTGTCAAGAACAATGCAGACACTGCTGTTTTTTTTTTGGTTTTTTTTGAACATCCTAATATTCTTTTTTCTTCACCTTCTGTAAAGCCTTAACAATGGGGGAGGAGAGATATTCACCCAGGGTGTCATAGCTGGAACTACCCATCTGAAAAAATAAATTTGTCTCTACAGTCTTGAGAGATAATACTCTGTTAATAGTTACTTCACCACAACTCCCACATGAAGTCTGTCCCGTCTGAAAATAAAATTTTGTCTGCATGCATAGCAAGATTTTTAACATAAGTAGCAGCTGAATCCAACTGGACCACCCCCCAGACCACCATGGAACCAGAGCACGAACACTTGTCAAACAAATTGGACTTCAAGAACGAAAAGCACTCGAGTACGAGTACATACTCGGTTAGTTGAATATATAGGAAGACGCTTTGGAAAGTTGATCTGAAATCAGTGTATTGTGTGTGAGCTGACGTCCTTCCACAGTCTGAAAGCTTCAAAATGTGTAACACCTACAAACTACTATCTGAAAAAATGTATAGTGTAGAAGTAAGTCAGTGTTTTAGCTGTACCCTGCACACTGAATGATGTCAACAGTTTCTAAAAGTGTGCAGTTTGATTTCAACCTGATTGCAAGTTTTGCATCTCTGAAGCCAGGAAGTAACCCAAACCCACAGTATCTGGAGAGAAGCAGATGACTGAACAGGAAATGATGGTAAGATGGGGGGTGTGCGCGCACATTTTTACAAAAAAGGGCTGCCTAGCAACGTGGCAGAGCTACTGTTGCTAAGTTACAGCTGTTGAAAGCATTCTCCTTCACAAATGCCAAGACGGAGGCTGCAGCATTCAGCCGTGCTCTCCGTGCACATGAATAGTCTGGTGTGGAGGAAGGAGGGGCCCAAGTGTGCCTCACTGGCTGCAAATGAGCAATTAGCATAAACAGTTAACCATAAAACCTAAATCAAAAACTGTAACCTGACTCATATGTGCAACATTCTCTGTATAACTTGTAAACTCTGGTCATTTCACAATGACACATGTGACTCATATCCCTTTCTCTAAAATTGTATTGTAGCATTACTAGTCATTATTACTATTATTATTGTTGCTATTATTAATAATATATAAATAAAAATAAATTAAAAAACATAATTAGTAATATATTTGACTCTTACGACAACAAATGCTGAGCCATTAATTATTATACAGAAAACAAATGTACAAACATGCTGAAATGCCAGCAGCTTAATGTTAACTTTAACACTAAAAACGCCATAGACATGCTAACGCGTTAGCATCAGCATTAGCATAAAATACATCTATCAACTGTTTCAGAAGACCATAACAGGTCAGTTTAACATAAAAAAGGTAACTATTCCTCACAGACATATGCTCTTAAAGGTTTTAGTGGGGAAAAATAACGATAAAGCGAAATAAAACAAATGAAACCGAGGCAGCAGCTCGAAGCACTCCTTCATTGGTTCAAGATTCAAAGCAAAGCTCAGTTGATTATATGGAAGAAACGAAACATTTGCAGTAAAACAAAGTTATTTAGCAACTAATCGATGACTAAATTAGTTGACAACTATTTTAATCGATTTTAGTTAATTAACTCGATTAGTTGTTTCAGCTGTACTTATAAAACAAATCAATAATTACACCCTTTCTGCTTTTAGTACATAATACACTTAAAGACAACTATTGCCAATGAAAAGTCTTTTGCCACTTGTAACTCATTTAAAACTGATGCAATAATTAAAAAATACACCATCAGATCAATACCACATAATTCCAAATACCACCACTAGACCAACTGAATTCTAAATAACGTTGTGAAATGCCATCACCAGAATGCAGCGCTTTCAAATGCCACCACTTGGAACATAAATAATAAAAATAATAACCAATGACTATACCTCTATTGTATTTAGCAGTGCTTTAATTTTACCTCAAAATCTATCATCACTTTTGAATGGCTCATCTATTGAGTAAAAACTGAAGGAAATCAATTATAAGGCCTAAAAGAGGTTTCTGTAGGAAGTATTTTAGCCATAAGGTCAAGTGAGAGGGGGAAGTGTTGGCTTTTTAAAAAGACACTGGACTCACTGAGAGGTTTTATTAGTGCTATAACAGACTGATACAGAAGGTGGCAGCAATGCAACAATAAGGAGGCCAGCTGCCGTTATACGCCACAGAAGAAGAGGGGTACATTTGATTTACTGCACATGGACAACCTCGGCCTCGTCTTGATGTCGTGCTGACTATGCAGTAGTAGTCTTGGTGCTGTGATCCTCAGCAACTCGCTTTGTCGTTACTGTGCAACACTGAGGCCTATTTAACGTCTTCGAATGTGGTCCCAGTATTTGACAATAATGCATGCAGTGCACTGTGGGAGCCCAGAGTTCCTCTTTACAGACCAACGGCAACGTGGGGCATCTCTAGACCTCCACATGGAGCGGGTGCATCTTTCAAAACTCAGCGGGTCGGCTCCCGTGTAACAGTACCGACAGCTTTGATGGTGGCAGTAATGAATATGTAAAACATCTTTTTCTTTGGGAGGGGGTTATATTGTTTGAGGGCGAGATGGGTGGGGTGACAGGAGGAATGGGGGGTGGAAGAGGCGATGCCACTGCTGTATGCCTGACGCTGTGCAAAAATATCATGTCAAAGAGACACGGGTTGTGTGTGTGTGTGTGCGCGCCTGCACGCTCAGGATTCAACGGCAACAAGACAGCAGATGTCCGCCAAGCGGGACCTGCAACATGCATGCATGCATGCACGCACACACACACGCACAAAAACAGTGGAGACATACACAGTTGCACATGCACAACTTTCACAGTGCACATACAATTATTAAGGTCAACATTTTAAGCCACAACATTTCGGCACCAACTGTCTCACTGCCCTCATGTGACCTACATTTAAAAAATAAAAAGCCTAGAATGGACACTCAGATTGTAACACCCACATTTTACACATTTGACCAATTCATGCAAATTCATTTTTTTTATTCAGTGATGACTGAAAAGTTTGGAGCCTGACCCAGAGAAAGTAGCCATGCACACGCTTCAAGCGCGACACTGTGCAGTGGGCTCATGGCTGCACAGGGAAAACATGACAGACCAATAGAAAGGTGATATGACGTCAACCTTTTTACTCAGGCTGAGCATGAAACAACCACATCCTTCGAGCCAGAAGGTTCAAAATGAGATTTGATAACAGCAAACTTTACCAATTAAGATGGTGGGTAGAGGTGTAACGGATCACAGCCGATCTGTACGAGTGCCCCCACGGTTCAGCACACATAAACTGCATCTTAAGTGAAAAGTTTACATATGAGTGATTTCATGTCATGGTGGGTGTTTTTTTTTTTAAGTGATAACTGTTAATTTCAATGCAGTGCTGGTAAAAATTACACTGAGTGGACAGGCTGCTGCTACACGTGCACATTAAGTTGTGAATGCAGCCTGTATAAAAACAGCCTCATGATCTACAAGAGAGCATAGTGCACACTCAGTGCACATCTGGATACAAGTACAGAAAGAACTTCTCCCCAAATTTAAGGGAGGTCAGGACGAAGTGTCTGTGGTCGACACAGTTGTGGTGAGTCAAGAAATGTTGCTGTGCGTTCTGTAGGGCTGAAACAATTAGTGGAGTAACTCGAATAATTCTATTACAAAAAATGTTCGAGGTAAATTCTGTGCCTCGCTCTGTTTAACGTTGCAGTACATATGCCAGGCCTGTGTGTGGTGCTGTAACATCCCTAATGGCGGGTAGATGGTAAGACCCTGTTCTCACTTTCACAGCTATGTATCCTGGAAGGCCACAACTTGAAACCTTCCTCAAACACTGTAAATCTTTACACCAGGGGTCAACAAACCCTGCAAGTTTCCCTTGTGGGTCCGCTGCAGCTGGTCACATCTGGTGTTTCCTATCTCTTGACTGGCTGAGCACACAACTTAATGAGCAGTGGGTGGAGCTGGAAGATTTTAAAACATGCAGGATACACACCAGCAGCAGGGTTGGTGAGCCCTGCCTATCATGGTCCAGGATGGTGTCAAGTATTAATGGCCAAATGGGGCTTCATAATTCATTTGCTGTTTTTTCACTAGATGGAATTCTCTTTACAAAAAAAAAAGACGTGCAAAACACACTGCAGTGCGATACCTTTAACACTTTAACAAAGGCCGCCATCGAGTGGGCTCAGAAAAAACAACAAATGTTTCATGAAGCCTCATTTGGCCATCACTAGGTACAAGTTTTAGAGATATACCCAGGTGTATGACCTAAAATTAATATTGTAGTATTGTTCACTTTTTGGACAGTGACTGTATTATGTCACAGTATTACTGCTTTTGCACTCGATAATCCCTGTAATAATGATCTTATTTGAGCAAGAGTTTAACCTGGACTATTTTCATTTTCCAATGAGGGTGAAAAACGCCATGAACCAAAGACTTTTACAGTTTTATATTGCCAATATGATCAAAATTCACACTGTCTGGAAAGAATTTAGCATTTATCCCCCTGAAGGGGAGAAATTCAAGCAATCAGACAGCCAGAACCTACATTTGGTAGTGACGTCATATGGTGTGGGCTTCTGTCTGCACGAAGGATGCTGGGAAGCACACTGTGACAGCCAGTCGGAGTTGAGAAAAGTAGAATGACGTCAGCTGGCAGTTTTAGGTATGAGCTCTAAAACTTTGTGTGTAAATCTAATATGTTTCCTCATATGTTTTGTAAAAGTTAGCAAGAACTAAAATCTTGTAAATCTGAAAACACTATTTTTGTAACCAAATACCACCTTTGAAGTGATTTACAAGACATCTTACAAATGTTAGCATGCATGAAATTTGAAAGGCCGTACAGCTTTAAATGAGACAGCGATGCAAACATCCGCTGGTTCATACAACAAAATCACAGTTGAATATTTTGTTTTTCTGTTAAACCTACTGGTGAAATAAGTAATAAGTATTCCAACCTTTTGACCAAATACATTTTATAGATGCTCTCTCAAAATGCAGAAATGAAAATAAAAATACCTGAATGTCTAAAATTTAAGAATGTATTCTTAGAAATTGGTTAATTTCTTGAATAATCCAGGTGACAAAACAAATAGCAGCTATAGAAGAAAGCATGACGTTCAGAGGTAATTATTCTGATCATGGACTAAGTGCTTAAATCACGTATCCAGTGACCATTCTTTGGTTCCAGGATTTCCCCAACGTGACAGATTGACATTTTAACTCTTTTTAAGTGATAGTTTATACAGTATTTGTTGAAATTAGTTAATATTAACCAAAATATTAATTTAGAATCAATACAATACCATCAGCCATATTCTTAAGTTTCAATATTTCTAAACTTGAATTGGTTCAGCTGTTGCACCTGATCCACTTTGTTAAACGACTGTGACTCTTCTGCCTTATTTTAAATGAATTTGGTTACAATATGCAAGAATTCAGAACATGTCAGTTACCCAAAAAGTGAAGCTGCAGCACTGTACAGGGCCAAGCACGGTGCGTCACCTAACGTGTATGTAAAGCTGTATCTGCAACACTTACTGCAAAGGCCTTCAAAGGGACAACTCAACCCCCCTCCACCCCCCACCAAAACTTTAACCAACATCAGTGCTCCCACACAATGAGAACTGCTAAATGCAAGCAGATAATTAAAAAGTTCCAAACAGACAGACGGAGGCTTCATCACACTTACCGGACTTTTGCAAAAAGCCTCAGAGGGGTTGATTATTTAATTCTTGCATATTTTTGATCCTTGAAAATCAGGTTTCAGACACTGCAGGTGAAACTGTGGCCGCTGAAACGCTAAAGTTCATTCTGAAGTGAAATCCAAAGCTGAAGGTATGAGCTCAGCATGTCCGACTTCATCCACAGGTCCTGGACATCCCTCACAGATGACGTTGGACAATGAGCAGCAGAACAGATGGACCAACAACGTCCGCCTTTCCCTCGTATGAGTGGCTGCTTCTCCACCAATAGGAATGAAGCGGTCCTACAATGAGGCATGCAGATTGGGGGCGGGGGCTTATTGGCTAATGCGTGCACCACCCAGTTTCCCCCAAGGCACGCGTAGGCACTGTGCACACTCCTGTGGACACACGCACGGTCGCTCTGTTTGAATGGGCTTCCCCTGTGTGGCCGACGAATCAATGTGAAGGGGGCGGATGAACAATGGCGCTGAACAATGGGAGGAGGCTGGAGAGGGCAGCTGCAGTGTGAGGCCTGCTGCCATTACGGCCTGGGGCGGGGGGGGGACACCTGGCTGCACAGCGCCACAGTCACTCTGCTGTCTTTGTACTGGGTGGCGGGTTTCCAACATAAAGAGTATGACTGCACTGATGATAAAAAAAAAAAAAAAAAAGTTAAGTGCGGTTGGGGGTGGGGGGGGTGATGCACATCAAAAAGTTTTATGTCCCTCTAAGTAAGAGGAGAGAACCTGCTCCATTGTTGTGGCACACTTACGGCAGATGATGTGGAACACACGTGGTTTCCATCTTTAATGTGGTTGGACGGAGCGCGCCGTTACTCTAGCAATCTGCCCCCCACTACCCCCCATCATGGCTTCACTTTTGGATGTTAAAATCACACAGCCACTAAACATTTGACTTTTATCTTAGACGACTCATTTGACTGTCAAAGTGTACAGACGGAAAAGACATTTGTATTTGAAAATTGGTAAACGTGTGTATAGATGTTATTTGTATCTAGTTCATAGAAATAAAAACAAGAACAATAAGAGATTTGTGACATACGTCAATCCGGTGTCGCCGACTGAACAGTCCTAAAAATCGGTCCGTCCTGCCTTCCCTCCACGTGTCATTTCTGTGCATCGGCCGCGGTTCACCGATTATCACCTCGTTTCTACGTCAAACTTCACTCCAGTCATCTGTCTCAGCGACAGATATCTGAAGCTGTCGTACAACAATCATTTCCACATAAATTCAGCATTATTTCATAATAAAAGACAGAGGAATTGATCAGAGCGCAGCAGCCAGACGAGCTGCTAGCTGCTGGGTTCACTGCACCTCCATCATTTCAAAGCGTCAGTAGCGACTCACCAATTATCGCCTCATTTCTGCTTAAAACTGACTTTATAATGATTTAAGAGGTTTTACTTTTTCATCTAATGGTTAATAATCACATTATTCCCTTTGACTGCTTTGGGTGTAGAGAGTCCGTCTTACACGAGCTGCTGTGGTCCCAAATGACACGTGTGCAGTGAAGGCAGGGCAGACTGATTTTTAGGGGGGACCGTTCAGTCTGCAATACTGGATCTGGATCACCTCCTAAATTCAATGGAGTCTTCTATGCCCTAATATCTATCTGTGGTGCAAATTTGGTGAGAATCTGTGAAGTAGTTTTGAAGTAATCCTGCTAACAGACATACAAATAAATGCCAATAATTTTATTACGTCCGCCAAGGACATAATAAAAATCATACGCTGTTAAAATCATACTCCTAGGTCATTTAGAAGCAAAGTTAATGGAAAAGTTAGTTTTATAGTCACCCTTTTTGTAAAATCCAAAACGGCCACCGGATAGGTTAAGCTTCTCCAGCTTGGTACCACTTCATTCCTCTGCCCCCCAAAAACATAAGTTTAGCTGTTTAAATCAAAGCTCTGGTTTGCTTAGAAGTCGAGATATTGACCAAGTCTTTATTTATTTTTTTTAATCAACGGTCACCGTAGAGATATCCGGACAAACAGAAAACGCTGGTTTTCAAATGCTTCCACAATGAACTTTCTAAACATGTACAGTTTTCATAAAACAGTATTGTAGTAGAATAAAACATAACAGTAGTTTTCCCAAAACAAGCCAACAAAATGACACTGTGAACCTGACTTTTAAAAACTCACGTCATATGGAGGGCTGGCCCCTCTGGGACGCACTGCGACCGCCCTCGCCACTTTGCTCCTCCTCTTCCTGCATGGGGAGAGGGGGAGGCACCTGTCATGCACGCATACACCTGCTGGGTGTGGCTGGGAGTGGCCTCCCAGTGTCTCCACGCTGCCTGTGTCCACCTCCGTGTGTCACCAGCCCGCATCGGACACTGTCTGGCGAGTGCCAATCTGCAGTGGTGTACGTGGTGAATAGGTTGCACACCCCCTTGAAGCTTAACTGGAAAAAGTAGGCATTTAAAAAAAAGAACCCGCTCTCACTATTGGCGCTGTTAAAAGTCCCCAATAACTCGTTTCACACCAGATTCAGCAGTGAAAAAGTCAACATGTCATTAAACAATCAGACATATAAAAACTCCATGATTCTTAATGTGGACTGAGCGCTGGTTTGTTGTACAGTAGATCTGCCACTGTGCAGCATATGAAGGAAAGCTACAAACTGGCGCCCTACGGGCCACATAAGGCCCAGTCATGCTTCACCCGGGTGTCTGGATTTAAGCTGTAATGAGTTGTAAAGTGGGTGCACATGCACCCCGAGATATCTGTCAGTGATGACTGCAATATGCAATTTAAATTTTGCTTAAAACTATATAATATTGTTTGCACCCATGCAGTTAGTGGATATTATTTTCATCTCTGAGCACCACCAGGCCTAAAAATGCACATTTGGGATGCAGTGCGTGAAATAATGTGAGAATGGCAATGAGACTTTTGGACAAATTAGCGTTAAATTTAAAACAAACCTGATATGTGTCCTTGTGCAGCCCTGGATCAGACCTTCAAGTCATCAATGTTTTTCTGTGTCATTTTACCTTCATGTGTCGGGAAGAAAACCAGCGCCTGCTAATATGTTCTGAGTCAGATTGCTTCATCAGATAAGAGCAGACGGGAAGAGACACAACAGCTGAGTGGCTGCAAACACAGTGAGGGCTTTCAGTTGACACAAACCATCTGTCAGAGGAAGCAGGTGTGCGCTCGCAACAACTGCAACGGCAACAGGACAACAGGCTGCTATCCTCTCATACCCTGAAAGTCCTGAGACTCATCATCTTAATACCAGAAGCTTCACGCGTGTGACCTCTGACGTGTCTCCTGACCCCTGCACTGAAATCTCTGACAAAGCCGTCACTGTGGAATACGTCAGCGTGTGAAGACCAACGCAAGTCTGATCGATACTTGCACACAAACAAAAACTGAATGAAGCCAACGTGGAAAGTCAGAGGTCAGAAGACGAAACCACAGATGGACCCTTTATGGAAATAAATCATTTTTACACCTCATTTCAGAAGACAATAAAAATGACAATTGTGCATTACAATATTAAAAGAATCTCTTTTTTTTCTTTTTTTTTTTACTGTAGCAGATGCACAATGTTTAGTAGTTATAAATATCATCTCGGGGGGAGCTGCAGTACTACGAAGGGAGATATATATATATATATATATATAGAAATATAAATACACAGACGTCTCTTCAACATTGTGCTGAGGTCTGGCACAGTGCCTAAGGAGTGGCAAACTGGGGTGGTGGTCCCCATATTAAAAAAAGAGGACCAAAGAGTGTGTGCCAGTTACAGTGGCATCACACTACTCAGCCTCCCTGGTAAAGTCAACTCCAGGGTGCTGGAAAGGAGGATTTAGCTGATAGTCAAACCTCTGATTTAAGAGGAACAATGCGGGTTCTGTCCTCGCCGTGGAACCACTGACCAGCTCTTCACTCTCACAAGCATCCTGGAGGGTGCCTGGGAGTATGCCCATCTAGTCTACATGTGTTTTCTGGACTTGGAAAAGGCGTATGATAGGGTACCACAGGAGATACTGTGGGAGGTGCTGTGGGAGTATGGAGTGAGGGGGGTCCCTTCTCAGGGCCGTCCAATCTTTGTACTCACAAAGCAAGAGCTGTGTTCGGGTGCTCGGCAGTAAGTCTGACTCGTTTCCGGTGGAGGTTGGCCTGCGCCAGGGCTGCGCCTTGTCACCAATTATGTTTGCGATGGACAGGATATGGAGGTGTAGGTGGGGTGGTCTTATCACTGCTTTTTGCAGATGATGTGTTCCCGTTTGCTTCATCAGCCTGTGACCTCCAACACTCACTGGATCGGTTCGCAGCTGAGTGTGAAGCAGCTGGGATGAGGATCAGCACCGACGGATTGCCTACTCCGGATAAGGAATGAGGTCTTGCCCCAAGTGAAGGAGTTCAAGTACCTCGGTGTCTTGTTCACGAGTGAGAAGACAGTGGGGCGTGTGATTGGCCGGAGAATCGGCACAGAATCTGCCGTACTGTTGTGATGTACACTGTTGTAAATCAAAGGTTTTCAAAGCAGGGACCCAGATCCTTCAGCTGTCAGGGCAGGAGAGTGAGGCCTGTTCACTACTATTGCACAGTGCCTCCTGCTGGCCTCCGTCACATTAAACATTTTATTTATCCATTGCAAAGAGCATCAACACATTTGTATCATACAACAAATGACAAAATATTTCAATTCATTAATGTCTTAACTTTCTATAAACTAATTTTAGACATACCATTCATGAAATCTTGACAGCATATTCTGGCACTGTGGATCCATCTCCGTTGAGAATTTAAAGTGCATTCACCCAAAAACAGTGGCTACAATTTAAGAAAATCACGTCAAATTAAACCATGCACTGCAGAAACAATCCAATCCGGCTCAACTGTTGTCAGACCAGCCGGTGTTGACGTAAGCGCTCAGCTGTGTGACCGACAGAATTACTTTTCAGCATATGATTCAAGAGTCATTTCATTTGTAAAAACTAATACAAGTCCTTTTTAAGATTTCAGTAAAATATGTTGGCAGCAAGTTTAAACATTCTCAGGTGTAACAATGACGATTTAAATATTTAGGTCAACAGAGGAATTTATTTCAGGTTTTATATATATATATATATATTATATATAAATAAACAGCCATCAGGAAAAGGGCAGAGACCACTGCAAAGAGATCATTCATCCAAAATCTGTTCATTTTTCTCAGCTCAAATTGACAAGCTGACATTTAAAAGCCAATGAATGTCAAGCGCGGTGAGACAATGACGTCACAAAAAGTTCTTAAAGTTCTTTAGCAGTAATGGTACTTGTAATAAGTGTAGCTTACTCGTAGCTTTGGAGGCCAGGCTGGGCGAATTGGAGACTCGGCTCCGCACCTTGGAAAATCCTACAGCTAGCCAGGCCCCTGTAGTCGGTGCGGACCAAGGTAGCTTAGCTGCCGTTAGTTCCCTCCCGGCAGATCCCGAGCAGCCGGGAAAGCAGACCGACTGGGTGACTGTGAGGAGGAAGTGTAGTCCTAAACAGAAGCCCCGTGTACACCGCCAACCCGTTCACATCTCTAACCGTTTTTCCCCACTCGGCGACACACCCGCTGAGGATCAAACTCTGGTTATTGGCGACTCTGTTTTGAGAAATGTGAAGTTAGCGACACCAGCAACCATAGTCAATTGTCTTCTGGGGGCCAGAGCAGGCGACATTGAAGGAAATTTGAAACTGCTGGCTAAGGCTAAGCGTAAATTTGGTAAGATTGTAATTCACGTCAGCAGTAATGACACCCGGTTACGCCAATCGGAGGTCACTAAAATTAATATTGAATCGGTGTGTAACTTTGCAAAAACAATGTCGGACTCTGTAATTTTCTCTGGGCCCCTCCCCAATCGGACCGGGAGTGACATGTTTAGCCGCATGTTCTCTTTGAATTGCTGGCTGTCTGAGTGGTGTCCAAAAAATGAGGTGGGCTTCATAGATAATTGGCAAAGCTTCTGGGGAAAACCTGGTCTTGTTAGGAAAGACGGCATCCATCCCACTTTGGATGGAGCAGCTCTCATTTCTAGAAATCTAAATCTTCTTAAATCCTCCAAACCGTGACTATCCAGGGTTGGGACCAGGAAGCAGAGTTGTAGTCTTATACACCTCACTGCAGCTTCTCTCCCCCTGCCATCCCCTCATTAACCCATCCCCGTAGAGACGGTGCCTGCTCCCAGACCACCAACAACCAGTAAAAATCTATTTAAGCATAAAAATTCAAAAAGAAAAAATAATATAGCACCTTCAACTGCACCACAGACTAAAACAGTTAAATGTGGTCTATTAAACATTAGATCTCTCTCTTCTAAGTCCCTGTTCGTAAATGATATAATAATGGATCAACATATTGATTTATTCTGCCTTACAGAAACCTGGTTACAGCAGGATGAATATGTTAGTTTAAATGAGTCAACAACCCCGAGTCACACTAACTGCCAGAATGCTCGTAGCACGGGCCGAGGCGGGGGATTAGCAGCAATCTTCCACTCCAGCTTATTAATTAATCAAAAACCCAGACAGAGCTTTAATTCATTTGAAAGCTTGTCTCTTAGTCTTGTCCATCCAAATTGGAAGTCCCAAAAAACAGTTTTATTTGTTGTTATCTATCGTCCTCCTGGTCGTTACTGTGAGTTTTTCTGTGAATTTTCGGACCTTTTGTCTGACTTAGTGCTTAGCTCAGATAAGATAATTATAGTGGGCAATTTTAACATCCACACAGATGCTGAGAATGACAGCCTCAACACTGCATTTAATCTATTGTTAGACTCGATTGGCTTTGCTCAAAATGTAAATGAGTCCACCCACCACTTTAATCATACCTTAGATCTTGTTCTGACTTATGGTATGGAAATTGAAGACTTAACAGTATTCCCTGAAAACCCCCTTCTGTCTGATCATTTCTTAATAACATTTACATTTATTCTGATGGACTACCCAGTAGTGGGGAATAAGTTTCATTACAGTAGAAGTCTTTCAGAAAGCGCTGTAACTAGGTTTAAGGATATGATTCCTTCTTTATGTTCTCCAATGCCATATACCAACACAGGGCAGAGTAGCTACCTAAACTCTGTGAGTGAGATAGATTATCTCGTCAATAGTTTTATATCCTCATTGAGGACAACTTTGGATGCTGTAGCTCATCTGAAAAAGAGAGCCTTAAATCAGAAGTGCCTGACTCCGTGGTATAACTCACAAACTCGCAGCTTAAAGCAGATAACCCGTAGGTTGGAGGAAATGGCATCTCACTAATTTAGAAGATCTTCACTTAGCCTGGAAAAAGAGTCTGTTGCTCTATAAAAAAAAGCCCTCCGTAAAGCTAGGACATCTTACTAATCACTAATTGAAGAAAATAAGAACAACCCCAGGCTTCTTTTCAGCACTGTAGCCAGGCTGACAAAGAGTCAGAGCTCTATTGAGCTGAGTATTCCTTTAACTAGTAATGACTTCATGACTTTCTTTGCTAATAAAATTTTAACTATTAGAGAAAAAATTACTCATAACCATCCCAAAGACATATCGTTCTCTTTGGCTGCTTTCAGTGATGCCGGTATTTGGTTAGACTCTTTCTCTCCGATTGTTCTGAGTTATTTTCATTAGTTACTTCCTCCAAACCATCAACATGTCTATTAGACCCCATTCCTACCAGGCTGCTCAAGGAAGCCCTACCATTAATGAATGCTTCGATCTTAAATATGATCAATCTGTCTTTATTAGTTGGCTATGTGCCACAGGCTTTTAAGGTGGCAGTAATTAAACCATTACTTAAAAAGCCATCACTTGACCCAGCTATCTTAGCTAATTATAGGCCAATCTCCAACCTTCCTTTTCTCTCAAAAAATCTTGAAAGGGTAGTTGTAAAACAGCTAACTGATCATCTGCAGAGGAATGGTCTATTTGAAGAGTTTCAGTCAGGTTTTAGAATTCATCATAGTACAGAAACAGCATTAGTGAAGGTTACAAATGATCTTCTTATGGCCTCAGACAGTGGACTCATCTCTGTGTTTGTTCTGTTAGACCTCAGTGCTGCTTTTGATACTGTTGACCATAAAATTTTATTACAGAGATTAGAGCATGCCATAGGTATTAAAGGCACTGCGCTGCGGTGGTTTGAATCATATTTATCTAATAGATTACAATTTGTTCATGTAAATGGGGAATCTTCTTCACAGACTAAGGTTAATTATGGAGTTCCACAAGGTTCTGTGCTAGGACCAATTTTATTCACTTTATACATGTTTCCCTTAGGCAGTATTATTAGACGGCATTGCTTAAATTTTCATTGTTACGCAGATGATACCCAGCTTTATCTATCCATGAAGCCAGAGGACACACACCAATTAGCTAAACTGCAGGATTGTCTTACAGACATAAAGACATGGATGACCTCTAATTTCCTGCTTTTAAACTCAGATAAAACTGAAGTTATTGTACTTGGCCCCACAAATCTTAGAAACATGGTGTCTAACCAGATCCTTACTCTGGATGGCATTACCCTGACCTCTAGTAATGCTGTGAGAAATCTTGGAGTCATTTTTGATCAGAATACGTCATAAACGCAATCCATAAAGGGCAAACTCAGCGCTACTGCCTGAAAAGTCTCTTAGGCCAGGTACAGCTGACAACCACTGCAGCAGACGCCATATTTAGGTCATACACGTACCTATTTTATGCTTTTTTTTTTAATCCGCTATGACAAATTTACTCTTACGACGCATAGTTTGGGAAACCTGGATCTACTGCAATATCAACTAAGTGCCAATTTGTATTGATGGTTTTAGACTATCCCAAAATCCTTTGCGCACTGGGGAGGGAGGCTTGATAATGGCTCAGCTTAATGCTAACTTTAACACTGAAGATGCCACAGTCATGCTAACACGTTAGCATCGGTCCCGTTTTTAAGTTATAAAATACATCTATCAACTGTTTCAGAAGACCATAACAGGTCGGTTTAACATAAAAAAAATGTAAATATTACTCACAGACAAATGCTCTTTAGGTGCTCTTTAAGATAAAGCAAAATAAAACAAAGAACCAATGAAGCCGCAAATCAAGATCGAAGCACTGCTTCATTGGTTCAAGGTTCAAAGCAAAGCTGCGCTGCAGAGACGATTGATTATACAGACCCGCTGCAGGGTCTGTAATCAGTGTAGAGAAATGATCATTTTCCTGACAAACACCCCCAAAAACAACAGCCACTCTGAAGGACCGATGAGGGAATCGTTAAGCAAAAAGGCTATTGATGTCGATGAATCGAATCATTTCTTAAGGATACACGAAAAGAACCAGTAACACGCAACCCTAATAGCAACACGCTTTAAAATTTTTTTTTTTTTATAAAACTCACATTAAAGACTCACGATTATCTTAAACACCTAAATACATATTTTAGTTGAACTCACTTCCATAACGACGCAATGATGCAAACAAGTTGCTTGTCCACTCCAATGACAACGAAATCTCGGCCTCCCCAGCGAGAACGTGATTACGCGCGAGATTTGACACAAAGGCGTCAATAAGGAGAATAATCACAAGGTACACCGTGGAACGTGTGAGCGAGCAGTTGTGGGCCTCAATCAGTACTCGGACCAGCAGTTTGAAACCTATAAATACAGAAATAAAATTTAAAAAAAGCACAAACGCAGATATTTATTCCCTGAAGAACTACTTAAGGTTTGTCTTGTTGCTGGACATAATTAAACTTTGTTCTACGCAGACGACGCGCAATCTGCACAAACTCTATTATGGATGTTGGGGAGCGCGCAGGGGGCGTGCACGGCCAAACCAGCACCGTCACGACCTCCTCGGAACCGGAGCAGAACAAACGAGAGGCTTTTTTTTTTTTTCTTCCGGAGTAGATTCGCTGGGACGAAGCCGGACGTTGGTACTCACCGTGTCGCCACCGCCGGTGAAGCCGCAGGACGAGATGTGCAAACCGGGTAACGTTCCCATCGCGTACACGCGACGCCAAACATCCAGCCGGACTGCAGCGTGCGTGACCCAGCGAGCAGCGTCGAGCACGCCAAAGCGAGAGCAGACTCCTGTTCCGTCAGCGTTTCAAAATAAAGCTACCGATTTAAAGATCTAACATTTTAAAAATTTATATCGTCCCAACACAAAATCTAATAATGTCCTATATGGATAAACCATTAAAAGTGCAGTAATAAATAAAACTAAACTTTAGACACCAAGCTTAGTTTTTTCTTACCGTGATGCAATACTTGCAATTCCTTTAGTTTTTTTTTTTAAGACACCAGCTCCAACATTAAGAATAAACTGATATTTTAAATATATCACAGTGGTATGTTTACTTTTTCACTATTAAAAAAAAAAAAAAACACGATCAGTTTATAATGTGGTGCGATTTAATCACGTCTAATCAACGTCCACTTCTTAAGTATTTGGTCTGTATGTGAATTGCTTATAGCTATTGCTCAAGAATACTCTATTACTTTTGTTATTTCACTAGTGTTGTCGTCTGGTCCGTTTATTTCTGTAACACATTTTGTTGAGCTTTTTCAGTATTGTATTTCATGTTTGTCTTTTTTTTCCGAGGACCACAATGTAAATAAGCATCCATAATGGAAGCTTTCTTGTTATCCTCGACAGTATTTTTATGTAATTTTATTGCCGAATAAATTCAGATCAAATCAAAATCTTAATTTCTTACGATGTATAAAAATTAATCATATTAACTAGTGTATTCATAAACTGTAACATTAATTCTACATAAAGCGGCGGTTTACATTTGATAAAACATTTAGCAGAAACCATACTTCGTTTAAAATTAGGCTTTTATTTCTAAAATGTAGTCACTATGTTCACATAAACGCTGACGTGATTTATGTTGTTTTTAAAAAATATACAAGTACCTTTATATTGAAATGCGTTTCGTTTAAAGATGAGGAAGTGGATCACAGCGCCCTCTTCTGGTCGTATTGATAGTTTGTCTTTCCAAATTGTGGGAAAAATTTTTTAGTTGAGGTTGGTGATCTTTCCACTCTGAATTTGATACTCAGACAATTGAGGACAAATATTATTGTGGCTGGTTTGAGCTACACCATTTTTTTTTCCTTTTAAAGAATCATCATGGCTGAAATCTCTTTAGATGTTTACTTTAGAACAATTCAAAAAGTTTTTATTTTAAAATCTAGAATGGTAGTGTTATTTCCTGTTACCTTTGTTTTAGAGATAAAGTAGGACAAAAAAAAGACCTCTGATTTAAGGGGGAGAAAGAGCTTAAAGAGGAATATGACCTTGAGCTACTTTTAAAACTGTCAATTCTGTCCCAAGAGAAACTTGAAAAGAATATTTTTTTTATTTTAAAATCTATAGTAGTAATGTAGTTTCCTGTTTCTTTCTTTTAGGAATAAAATAGGACAAAAACAAGACCCCTCCCTTTGGGGAGCTCAAACAGGAGTATGACCTTGAGCTTGTTTTTGAACTGTACCTTCCGTCTCGCGAGTAATATCATTTATAGAATATAAATCGAAGTCCAATGCAAAAGAAGAATGCCAGTGACTCTGCGGCCAAACTTTGGCCAAAGGTCATGGTCTTGGCCTGGTTTTGTCAAGTTTTCTCAGTCACACATGCAGCTGCAGGATGGTTCCT
This sequence comes from Thalassophryne amazonica, assembly GCF_902500255.1. Classification (NCBI taxonomy): domain Eukaryota; kingdom Metazoa; phylum Chordata; class Actinopteri; order Batrachoidiformes; family Batrachoididae; genus Thalassophryne; species Thalassophryne amazonica. The sequence goes on from NC_047103.1 coordinate 160,894,001, forward strand.
ACATCCTGACAGCAGAATGAGACATGAAGTGACAGGAAGTCCTCAAAGACAAAAATGCAGGTCATGGTCATCCAAACTGATTTGACTTCTTTGTACACTTTGAAACCTTTTAAACCTCGAATTTTCCAAATTAAATTTGCTCACTCTGTAGGTACTGTAATATTTAGGCAGACAGCAAAATTGAGGTATGTACAGGAAGTGTGCATTAAAATGAGTTTACAACCCAAAGTCAGACACCACACTGTAAATTACTTCAGATTTTATTCAATGAGGGGGAAAAGACCTTCAGGAAAATACAGTAATTCCCATAGTACACACAGACAGGACATAAATTAGACAGGCATTTGAAACAGATGACTGAAGAACATGTCACCTGGCAGGTAGAAAACATTTGGTCAACAGTTGTCACACAACCACGAAGCGGGATGCAGAGAAATCAGTGATGTCACACTCTGGAGTCATGAGCAAAAGTCTATCGTTCTTCTACACAAACGTCTAAATGATAGTACAAAAAGGGAATAATACAAAATACAAACGGGGGGCTGCCCTTAAAATAACCATAAATATCAATATCGTTGGTTTGACAAAACAAGATTGTTACTGTAAACATTTCCAACATAATGGTGTGCATTACGGTCAGGAAAAAAAAAACAAAAAAAAAAACACTGCAGTTGCATACTGATCTGAAGGGTTACATCATTAAAAATTGCAGAAACAAGGCTAAAAACGAAGTCAGAGTTTAAAAATAATAATAATAATGATCCACATAATTCACGCTGTCTGAAGTGGTTTTTGTAACACTGCTATTAGAACGTGTGACCCTCTGCCTCGTTTTGTTTTTCACAGATCAGACAGTAAAAGCAACTTAAAGGCTCTGAGGTTGTCTCATGTTGGACAGTAAAGGCAGCACGAAATGGTCCGCTTTATGCAGGCAGAGTTAGTGCCTGGTTTTGTCAAGTTTTCTCAGTCACACGTGCAGCCGCAGGATGGTTCCTACATCCCGACAGCAGAATGAGACATGAAGTGACAGGAAATCCTCAAAGACAAAAATGCTGCCTTTTTCAGAAAATGAAGAAGAGATGAAGAAAAACATGATATGATACATAAACTGCCTCAATATTTGTCTCTGGAATAAGGAAACAAATGAGTCATTCCTGGCCCAAAATGGGGGGAAAAGGTCCAATATTGATTCACATGGGTGGTTCAGACTAAAGTGTTGCTGCAGGGTGTAAAATCCAAATTTGTGGATTTTAGGCAAACACAGCTTCTTCTAAGGCAACTCTTAGCTGAGCGCTGGGCAGGGGCAGACATTAAAGCCTTTTCCACCTCTAGCCCAGGGGGCCAGTAACTTTTAAAATTTACTGGCCACCCTTGAAAATGTGGGTGCCAAATCTTCGTATCTTCTCACTGAATGGCATTAACTATACTATTGTAATCAAAGTGAACATTTTTAAAATTTCAGGCCGCTGTCGGCCATGGCCTCATCAGAAAACATGCCCTAAGTGCTCCATTCCTCTCCTGAGGGGGCCAGTAAGTTTTGAAGGTTGGCAGTTATAACTGGCCCAAAGCTTTTTTTTTTTCTTTTTTTTTTTTTATAAAAAATGCAGTCAGGCTATGGTTCATGTCCATCCTCAACTGCCATTGTGAATTTTTGTTGGTCTGAAATGATTGATTGATTGAGTGATTCAGACAATTTTTTTTAAAGGGTCAATGTGAAAATACACAAATTTTTTACATTTTTACTTAAACTGAATATCCTTGCACTTTGGACATTTGAACACTTTATATTGGACTCTTGAGACCTGATGGACATTTTTTTTTCTTCATTTTATAGACAAAACGATAGTTTAAAAATAGTTGACATTGGAAATATGTAAAATTTTGTAACCATGCCGACAACACAATTGGCTCATCTCACTTTCGTCTTCATCAGTGTTGGTTGTCTCCACTCACCTGATGCTACCTTAGTGGCCACCTGCTAGTTCCTAATTCACAGTTTATCCTAGCCCCATTTATGACAGAAAAATTACACAGATTACGCAGCTTGTTGTTTGAAAAACCTAGCAGAATTCCAAGTCAGTGTTCATGGCTCACGCTTAAGTTCACAGCTGTTCTCCGAGGCATCCTAAAACACATTCTACGAAAAGCTGGAAAAAGACAAAACCAATTCAGGAAAAGTCTAACATATTATCACGGAATAATGCATGAAAAAGTAGTCGTAGATTTTTGATAAATGTCAGAATTTTCCCTTCTTAGGCTCGATTTCTATGCAGAAAATCAACCATACAGTGTCTGAAAAGTGGAAATAATTTAGCTGCTGTCATAAAGAGGGCTACATCCATCCAACATAACCTATGTGAGGCAATAAAAGTGGAGAGCGTGTCTGGCGGAGTCTGAACTGGTGTGGATAATGTGTTCCGTATGTACAAGCTCATGTCCAGTACCCTGTATTTAATGGATTCATCGAGAAGGTCCCTTAAAAATATAAAATAATGAATCAATCTCCACTTTCAGGAGAAGAAGGCAAAAAAGTGAAGACAAGTGGAGGCAGATTTACACGTCAAGCATCATTTATGGGAGGAAAACTGAGGCCATGACGTGAGCTCAAATTTAATGACATTTCTGACAGATGTCTACCCTGGTGGGACTAGAAGTTTAAGTTTACCTGAACAGGACCTGGACTAAAACACACAAACAAACAGCGAGGCCACACCCACAAGTGTGGCGCATACAGTATTCACCTTCAACACAGCAACAGCTCCATTTCATCTCCTGGCGTCCCGACACCCTCGTTTCACATGCTCAGTGTCTCTTGCACCGTCCTGCGTTCGCACACGTACACAATGCAGAATTTATTTTTTTTACTATGACACAGATTTACCATCGACAGGAAGCAGATCCCACGCTGCGCGGCGAAAGAAGAGGGAATCGGCTCAAAGGTTGGGCGTCGGGGTTGGCGCGAGGAAAACGTTGAGGCGTACGGGGGTTTCGGCATTCGCGCCTCCCCATCGCCGAACACCCACCCCTCCCTGCTCGAACGCGTCTTTTCTTACAGTTCAGTATGTCGTCTGCTTGCCTGAGGTGCTCCCTCCGTGAGGAATGCTCCTCCTTCAGGCAGTTCTCTTCTTCATCGGTGTTGGTCATCGTCACAATCATCATCTGTTGAATCGCTGCTTTAGGTGTGGGCGTCACGGTGTTCGGAGCACTGGGGTCTCGACTACCAGCTCATCAGAGAAGAGCGTCCCAGCGTCATAAAGTAGACCTGGCTAGCACCTCCAGGGCGCACAGAGGCAAAGAACACCTAACACACACACACACACACACACACACACACACACACACACACACACACACACACACACACACACACACACACACACACACACGTTGATCATCCTGGTGGCTGAAACACAGCATCATATCCTGCAACGTGCTCATGCCTCGTGCACACCAGATGGACACACTAACGTGCAAACCTCCTTCAGTCTGCTGACGAAAACTTTGTTGTAAGTAAGAACTTTGGTAGTAATTCAATAAAATTCCATTTGATATTTCTGCCCAACAAAAATCAGTGCTGTACAGTTAAGTAGTGGCAGCCGATAGGCCTTACTGGTCACCTGACTGTTAAGCCTATAATAGTAACAAGTCAGCAAGTCCATAAGTAAACTTTTTTTTTCAGCTGACAGCGGAAAGTTTTATCACCAAGTGACCCACTATAAGACCACAACCACAGGGCTCAACCCCTCCCGAAGTATCAATTAATACAGACATCCAAGAATCATTTTATGAAATGTTGGTGAACATCCATTGTTATGCTTGAGAGGAGACATCACTTGGAGGTTTTGTACTCTATCCTCTACAGGCCCCGCCCCTCAGCCCTTTGAGTATAGTTCCTGTGCAGCTGACATCATTAGATGACATAATTGCCATCTCTGAGGGGAAGAGATGCTCAGTCCAGTTGCTGTGACTGCCAATTCATTCATTAGCAATGATGTTCCGGGAGACAAGTGCTGGCTTCAGCATTTTTTTTTTTAAATATTTACCAAATAACCAATGATCAGTTGTTCTCAACTTAGTAGTGCTTGGCTAGCATTAGATAAGCACAGAAAAGGAAATGGGCATCGTTTTTGTGACTGTTCAAGAAATAAATTAACATCTTCTTCATACATGATCATTCGTTCTTTGTCCACAATGTTTGCCAAAGTTGTTGAGAGTCAGTTAAGATTTAGAATCAGTGTAGTGTCAGCTTGTCTGGTTCCGTTTAAACTGGATGCACTTAGCCTCAAGATATTTCTATCTTTGGTCAAGTAAAGTCTGGGAGCTAATGATAGTGCACCGTGTCACAGCATCAACCAAGTTTCATGAAACTCTGACAGAAGGTTTCTGAGACCAAGTTGAAAACATGATTGCTTGAATGAAAGCTGATTGCAACAGGTCATCTGTTAGCATATCAAAGTGAAAAAAAGAACTAAAAGGTCTTGCAGTGGCCGTATTCTTACCTTGTCATTCCGCTCACAGAGGAACTTAAGTCTCTGGGCTCTCTTGTGCATGAAGACGCCGTCCAGGTGGCCCGTCTCCACAGAGCGGATCTCTATGGCCTTCTCACCCCAGCCCATTATTTGGTTCGACCTAATGTAGGCTGCAGAGACACAGAGACCAGCACAGATACGTGCACGTTCATACCCTCAGGTCTGTATTTATTTGGACATCAACAAATTTTTGTTTTGGCCTTCTACCATGGCATATATGTATGGACATAATGAATTTAGGTTTCTCATTCTAAAGATATTTAATTGTTGCCTTAGGCCACTGGTTAGCATCCAGGTCTCCCAACCATACAGTAAGACAGGAAGCACCAGGAACATAAATACGGGGTCCTTTGTTCTCCTACGGTATTGTAGCACTGAACTATCTTGCAACCTCAGAAGGATGAATTTAAAAATACAAATTTATAAACTGTAAACTGTCAAAGGTTCTCTCCCATAGTGCAAAAAAGCTCATTTTTAAAGACACAGTGTGTATGATTTAGTGTCATCTAGTGGTGAGGTTGCAGAATGCCATTGCTGGCAATATGGTGCAACATGGTGGCCTCCATGTGAAGGTCCACTCCTGTGTAGATATGAAGGACCCATTCTAAGTTCATGAAAACACTTTGATTTGTTGACGCAGGTAATTATACACCAATGAGAAAATGGCTGTGAATGTTATATTCCATTTCTGTTAAATCACACCTCTAAATCTTACACGCTATAGCTTGAAGAGCACAACCGCTCAAACAGCTCATGGCTGATTTTGATCTATGATGCAGGGCTCATGATGAGATTCCTAACAGAACACATAAAAAAAGTATTCCTCTGCCAGTGTAAAATTTGCTTTTTTCAAACAGTTTCTAAGTATTTTCCTGTTTCTTTCGTGCTTGATGATGCCTCTGCTAAATTTGCATTAGCATTTCCTTTAAAATGGACAGTCAGTCAACCGAACCACATCAATATACAGTGATCTCCAAAAGTATTGGGGCCAATTGGGATTTCACCCATTTTAGTTTGTTTATGCCATTTCAAATACAAAAAGGTGCTATAGAAGAGGATTTTCTTAAAAATAAGTTTAACTTCAATTTCCCAGAAGGTACATCTGAGATGCAAGCCTAGATATGTTTTGAAAATCCTCCTCTGCTCAACTTCATCATGAAGCTGTATAACTGGGGATACAACATGTAAAACATGCACTGTGCACAATTTCTCCAATCACAGCCACAGAAGCCTGTAACCTTCTGGGATTTCTGAGTGTCTTGGTGGCTTTCGTCACTGTTCTTCTTGCACAGTCACTCAGTTTTTGAGAACTGTCTACTCCACACAGATTTACCATACTGTTTGTATTTCTTCATAATTTATGTAAATAAACTCCAAGACAAATTCAGTGACTTGGAAATGTTCATGTATCCATCCCCTGACTTGTCTGAAGAAAACTGGCAATAAAATTGATTATTTACAGGTATTATACCAAAGGGGCTGATTACTTATGCAACCCATCATCTTGGCTTTTATATTTGTAATTCATTTATATCAAGTTGTAGAGATTTTCTTTGAGTTTAAGTTTAAGGAAGATAATTTTTAGACATTTTTATATTGAGAAGCCTGATTCACTTTTTATGTTTTAAATGGCATAAACAAATTAAAATGTGTGAAATACCAAGGGGCTCAATACTTTTTGAAGGCACTATAGCAACGTCCGGTACAATCCAGTCATTCCTGCAAAACAATCACCTGTAAATGAGCAGTGCTAAGAAAATCACATTATGGAGAAAACGAGCGACTGTAAGAACAAAATGTTCACTTACCCACTGAAGTTGGCATCTCTCCCCACTGCAGCACCACATCCTTGGTGATGCGTCCGTAAGTATTGACATAGACGCCCTCGTCTTCATAACACACCAGCAGTTCAATCCCGTCAGTGTTGGGCAAAATGATAATGGCGTGACACTGAATGCTGGTCTGGATCTGACAGGAGTTAAAAAACAAATGTTGGCCAGGTCTTTGCTGTCACAGCAGAGGTCACCCAGTGACTCTGCACCACAGTACTTACATGTGTGGGCAGGTAGATATCATAGACAGCACCAGAGTCCACATCCACAGCATGGAAGCCTGAGCAGGAGCCATAGATGACCTTTAACCTCTGACCTTCCTCCACAGTCAGGTCAACCAGCAGAGGTTTGTGCACCAAGTCACCGAAAGACTAAAGCAGACCAAGAATCAGTGAGCAAAGAAGTACCGTTTTGTTGTGTGGCTGGAACAATCTAATAAAAATCCAAATCACTGCAGGGACACAACTCGCCTTAAAAGCCATAAATTTGTGGTACGGTTTGGGTGCCCAGGCGTACACTTCCACAGAGTTCTTCAAAGCCAGCACCAAGAACTTAATCCTCTCATACTTCACTGGAATGAAAAACAGAAGTGATGAAGAGTCCATCAAAAACTAAACATTCTCAACCAATCAGGCTCTTTCCTGAACAGTGCTTGGTGTGTTTTGGTTTTCATTCTTGTGTGGCAGCATGAACAACGTACCGACTTTGTAGTGGACGCAGCCCTCCAGGTCGCCCACATTGACCCATCCTTGCTTCTTCTCTACTTCAGGGTCGTTGTGCAAAATCTTGTTTCTAAGCCATGACAGGTAGTACACTCGCAGTTTGTTCTTTTTGCCTGCGGGGGGGTTATTGAAAGAAAGTGTTGGAAAGGTTCTTTTGCTTGATTATTTTTCATTATTATCATGATGGGAGAATGTGGTGTTTTCTTTTAATTGATATCATGTATGCTGAATATATATATATATATATATATATATATATATATATAGTGCTAACTTTACATTTAAGTGTGACCACTTAATGCAGGAGAGTTTTTCATGTGAAATAGAAAAGACAGAGCTTTCCTCAGGGGATAAGATAAGAGAAGGCCACACTTCCCATTTGAGAAAAATATGCTCATCTTGGCCAACCTTGAGTAGACAAGTCTGGCAGCTGTATCGGAGACATGGAGCGGGTTATGACTGGCAAAATGGTTGCTAGGAAACCCCCCCATGTGATCCAGACTGGATATATTCTTAGGTTTTGCTAATATGCGGCAGTAATGACACTCCTGAGGTAATAGACTTCAAATTGAAGCAAGAACTCTGTCTTCCTCTTCCTCCGCCGTGAGTCAGGGTGGTTACTATTATTATATTATTATTTGTCCGACAGAAAGTTACTGAGAAACAACAAAGTAGATCATCAACAAAATGTACATACCGTATTTACTCTATTAAATACCCCGGGGGGCCTGTGATTTTCATAAAGGTTGGAGTTTATTGACGATAGTTTGCGTTCGCATGCATGCTGTACACAATACAGCTTTATGGCACATAGGGACATGCGTAATACATGCAAGAGAAGCAGCACAGACTCAAAATGAATATTGTTTTATGCATGCAATAGCTGCTACACAATTACATAAAATGGCTCTGTGCAAAAGTTATCAGCATCGTTCAAGCTGAAAGTTACAAAAGAAACAGAAAAGAGGAAGCACCATGCCACTCAGATTTTCCTAGTCAATAGGAAACATGTCTGGGAGTGGTGTAGGAACAAGGATAACACTGTGAGAGTCACGTTCTTTGACTTCTCTGGTGCGTTCAACACCATCTGTCCTGACCTGCTCTCCAATAAGCTACTTGACATGAAGGTGGAGTCTCCACTGGTGGTCTGGATTACTAACTATCTCACAGGCTGCCCACAGTATGTGAGACTTCGAGACATTATATCCCACACCATCAAGACAAGCACGGGGGCACCACAAGGGACGGTCCTGTCTCCCTTCCTGTTCACACTCTACACCTCAGACTTCAGGTTCTGGCCACAGTCCTGCCACCTGCAGAAGTTTTCGGACGACTCTGCCATTGTAGACTGCACTGGCAGTGACCAGGAAGCTGAGTACAGGAGTGTGGTGGACAGATTTGTGGAGTGGTGTGGACTCAACGACACTGCAGCTCAACATATTTAACACAAAGGAGCTGGTGGTGGACTTCAGAAGACCCGTCTGAACCCAGTTATCGTCAATGGAACAGAGGTGGACATTGTGGACTACTACAAGCACCTGGGTGTCCGCATAGACAACAACCTGGACTGGACTGTAAACACAGATGCTATGTATAAAAAAGGTCAGAGCCGACTGTACTTCCTCAGGAGTCTCAGATCTTTCAATGTCTACAGAAATATATTGCAGATGTGTTATCACTCAGTGGTCTCCAGCATCATCTTCTACACTGTAGTGTGCTGACACAGCAGGCTAAAGACAGCTGACAGGAACAGACTCAAAAAGCTCATCAGGAGAGCTGGCTCTGTCCTGGGGGTTGAGCTGGCATCTGGGTGGAGGTGACCTCCCACCCTCTGCATATGCCACACTGACATCCTGTCAGACCACCTTCAGCCACAGACTGAAACCACTGAAGTGCACCGCAGAATGCCACAGGAGGTCTTTCCTACCTGTGGCAATCAGACTGTATAATTCCTCCCCCTTCTGAAGGATGAATACATAATGAACAGTTATTCAGAGTTATATGCAATAATGTCAAACATCTTGTGCAATATATTTTCAAGTCATTTCACATAAATTTGTTGTACTTACTGTTAAAAAAAAAGATTGATAGTATTAAATAGAAATCAAACAAACACTTTCTGTAATCATGTATTTAACTAACCACTGTATACTGTTTGTGTACTCTGGCAAAATAATTTCATTCAGGATAAATAAAGTCGATCTTTATCTTTATGAGCTTGTAACCCTGGCCAAAACAGCAAAACAGCTGCCTGGTGGGGGGAGCAAAGTGCGTTATCGGGACAGCAAAGAAAAGCTGATAAAATGGTTCCAGGAAAGGAGAACAGCAGGTGTTCGCGTGACAGGGAAGAGTCTGAAATACGAGGCACTACAGCTGCATAAGCAACATGAAAACTAGAACAGTCGATGAGATTTCGTGGCAATGAGGTAAGACTTTCATTTTCATTTGACTCTGTTCTCTCAGAAATTCATAATTTCACTACATGCAATGTGCTGAAAAAAAAAATCAAGGGGGGCTTTTATCAGAGAGGAGGCCTTTAATGGAGTAAATACAGTAATCCTATGTTCCAGTAATTATTTTGATACAGTCAGGTGAACGCTGCTTTAGGAAATCAGCTGAGGTGAATCAATTTGTAATAGTGTTGTGTGTGAAACGGCACCAACTATGGCCAGTTGTGTGTGTGTGTGTGTGTGTGTGTATAACTTCAATGTTGGAACTAATCTGACAGCAAAATCAAGTGTATCAAAAGTGTTCAAAAATCTGCTTGATGGACAGTTTGTGATGCTGTGGGTCATCCATTATTTTGGGGGTGTGGGGGGTAGCCTGGTTAATCTGTTCAATCAAATTTCCAGCCGAAACTCCTTTTCCACAGCTGAACATTATCTATCAATAATGACAGCTGGCATTTATCTGCTAGCACAAAAAACAGCCCATCATACCCGATATGGTGACGAGGACATTGAGGCCCTCCAGAACGTCCATTTGCTGGATGCGTCGCCGGTTGATGAGTGGGTAGACTTTCCCCTGACCACTTCGATCCAGCAGCATCAGGCCGCTCTCCGTCCCTACCAGTAGGTTTACTCCTGGAGGATGGTAAAAGATAAAGAAATTAACCCCCCCAAAAAACCAACAAACTGCAGTCAAATGAGCAGTGATGATTCTGGTAGAGTAATGAGAAAAGGGAATTTGGATCAGGAATACTAGCTTCATCCTCATGGTTCTACAAGCATCCATCCTGCAGAAATATGGTTGACTGACAGAACAGCCTCCAGCAGATTCTATAATAAATGCAGATCTTGAAGATAACATACCCCAGAGTGCTGCACACAGGATCTCAGAGTTGAACCTCTTCTTGTACTTGCGGATTTCTGGTGTGTCACTTGGTGGTCGTGTGTTAACTGGATTTACGTTGACCACGGACCCTTTACGGGATGGGTCAGACTTAAGCGGGTCTGCCAGCCGTCCATCCTGCCCAAATCCTGCTGATGGGAGCACAGACGTACAAAAGTCAGACCTCTTCTACAGCACAAAAAACTCGTCAGCGGGAACAACCAAACTTACTTCAGTATAAACATATCAAACTAAAGCCCTGTATCTGTGCGTTAATATGATATACAGACCTCTGTCATAATTGTTTGCATGCCCACTGCCACAAGTGTTTTGAATTTTCACTCTATTTAAATCAATCACATTTTGGATCAGGGCTAAATTATTCCAATTGTCCTCAGGCCCCTTTAGAATCATGTCCCAGAATTTACATAAGTTTGGGTTCATTTGCAAAGATCAGCTCTAATATTTTGTCCACTAAGACAATAACATTTATTTTACTCATTTTATTCAGCATATTAACACAACATTTTCAAAAAATAGACAATATATTCTAAATAATAAACAGATATACATTAATGTAAAAAAAAAAAAAAAATCACATTATGCTGAAAGTGGTTTTATTTTTACAGTAAAGGCTGCAACTTATTTTCACCAAAAATACATATATTTTAAAGTTGTGTTAACCATTTAACCTGTAAAAGGAAAACACAAACAAAATGAAGTTTAAAAAAAAATGTAAAGGGTTTTTGGTGTTTTTTTTTTTTTTAGATACAGATTAAAGTTATTTCTGGATCAATATATTAAGTTAATTTAGTGATTTCACCTTCATTGATGGAAGCATTCAATGTACATGACGAGTTCAAGAACCACTGCAAATTTGAGAAGTTGATCATTTCTCTTTTTACAGTTCCCAGCTATGATAAACAGTGTTATTTTGCCATTCCCCCCATTTTTGTTTTTTATTATGATGACACGCCTTCCAAACCCGCTGGCGGCTTGTGGGGTTCAGAGGGTTAAATAAGTCATCAATTCACCCAAATTTACATCCTGGCAAAAGCTTAATGCAGCAGCAGTCGTTGCAAACATCTGCCATCTTCAGTGGCATCACCTTAGTATAGTTATACGAAGGTAACCTACCCATGTTGTTGAGGGAGGTGCCGCTGGATGGCGAGACTTGTAGAAGCCGTGGGTCAATGAATGGAGTGAAGGAAGAGGAGGACTTGTGTTTGGACATGGAGTTGCTCTCTGACTGGCTCTGGAATACATGCACGGAAACATGGAAACTATTCCTGAACAAGTAACATCATTATTAAGATGTGTCACATTATTCTGTGATAATAATTATAAACTAGTTTCTGTGGTGTCAGAATTGAAATGAAATTACTCAGACAACGGAGGCAAAAAAAAAAAAGTCAGAAATGCAGTGGTTTGGTATGTTATCCAAAGCCTGGATAAATAAACTTTGTTCCAGTGTTACATTGCACTGATTAAACTTTTAAGCCCATCAGCAAACGAATAAAGCCGACTGTAAATCAGAGCTGTTGATTTAAACTAGAGTAGCTCAAACTATATGAGTTACAGTTCTACCTCAGGGGCCTTGTAAAAGAATGTTCTGCTTAACTATGTGCAGTAAAAACCTGACACTCAAATTACATTTGTAATGACAAGCAACCTGGAACACATTCTTGGCACTGCAGTTCAAATTTATATCAACTGAAATGAAAAGATGACATTCATTCGAGTTTGGCATGCAGTCTTGTCAGCTGTTGTGAAGCCGGCAAGGACAGAATTGTTAGAAAGACAAAACAACATATGCAGCAAAGGCACGTGTTAAAAGGAAATGAGAAACAACCTCGCCAACCTGCTGTGAAACGTGAAAGGAAAATACATGGTTGTAATAAAGCGCAGAGAAGAAGGCTGTTGTTCCATCACCCACAATGAAGCTTCACTGTGCAAGACAGGTGTAGGCAGTATTCAAGCCAGTAGCTCATTTATAGTCTTTACAGTCCCACTTTACCACAGGTAGACAAGCTGGCACTGCAACACCAACAACAAATTGGGTTTTTTTGCGATGCTGAGAAACGTTTAACTGCAGTTCACCGCAAATCAACTCCCGTTTAGTTTGCCCTCAACAAATACGAGGAGCCATATTAGCAGCGACACAAGTACGAGGTATCTTATAAAACTAACCGGCAGTTTTATAAAAAAAAAAACTATATGGATTTGAATGACATGCGATTACACCAATCATGCTTGAACCCTCGTGCGCATGCATGAGTTTTTTCCACGCGTGTCGGTGACGTCATTTCCCTGTAGGCAGGCCTTGAGTGAGATGTGGTCCCGCCCTCTCGGCTGAATTCCTTTGTTTCACACGCTGCTCGAGACGGCGCGCGTTGCTTTATCAAACTTTTTTCTGGACCTGTGAGGAATATCCAAGTGGACACTATTCGAGAAATTCAGCTGGTTTTCGGTGAAAGGTTTAACAGCTGATGAGAGATTATGGGGTGTTTCTGTCGCTGTAAGGACTTCCCACAGAGCGGGACGTCATGCAGCGCTTCCAGGCGCCGTCGCCGGCCTGTTTCGACCTAAAAACATCCTAATTTAAGGCTCTGTTGACCCAGGATGTCGTGAGAGAACAGAGAAGACTCAGAAGAGGCCGGCATGAGGACTTTATGCGGACATTCCACTGTTTAAGGACATTTTTTAATGAAAGACGTGCGCGCAAATTCGCCGAGTCGTTTCCGTGACGACTCGGTGAATCTGTGTGTGCCGCGACAGGAAAAACACCTCCGTGTTGAAAACCATTTGTAAAATTCAGGCGGCTTTTGATGGCTTTAAACAAGTGAGTAACTGAGAAATCGTTTAACAGCTTGGGCATGTTCCAACTTGCCCGTTAAGGTTTCCAACGGAGGTGTTTTTCCTGTCGCGACCCCCCGCGGTCGGGTCCGGCCCGACACGCGACTCTGCCCGCATGTTCTTTCATTACAAAATGTCCGTTAACAATGGAATGTCTGAATAAACTCATGTCGACTTCTTCTGAAAGTTCTCTGTTCTCTGTCGACTTATTGGGTGAACAGAGCCTGAAATGTGGAAGTTTTCAACTTGAAACGGCGAGACGCTGCCGCCTCGAAGCGCAGATCGCCGTCAGGCGCCGTGGGCCATCCTTACGGCGACACTACCAGACCAAAATCTCTCATCAGCCGTTAAAATTTTTACTGAAAACCAGCTGAATTTATCGAATGGTGTCCACTCAGTTGTGCCTTACAGTTTTGAAAAAATTTTGATCAAACAAAGCAGCAGTCTCTGAGCCATTCCTAAACAATGAAAAAAATCGACGAGAGGGTGGGCCACTCCTCACTCAAAGACTGCCCACAGGCGAATGACGTAACCGACAGGCGTGAAAAAACTCTCGCGGGTTCAAGCATGTCTGATGTAATCACACGTGATTCAAATCCATATGGTTTTTGAAAAAAATAATAAGGTCGGCTACTTTTCTAATAGACCTCGTATATGTAGCAAGGTGCAGAAGAATTGCAGCCACTTAAGAGTCAAACCATCAAGCCAGAAGGGGGCAGAGGAGAGCCAGAGTAAAGCCAGGAGGTGACAAACGGGGAAGGACAGGGTGCGGAGAGGCTCGGACCAACAGTGAAGGACTGGACTGTCGAGATGTGGAGACACGGTGATGAATGTTAACATTACCTAAAACTACTGACAGTAACTGAAAGTAGCGTGAGACAAAATAACATTTGCATATAGTTATTTAAATTTACTTTGCTAAACCTGTTATGTCTGAATGATGATCTAGACATTTCCTAATCTCATCCAAAAACACTAATATGTTACTTTTACTTAACTTTTGAAGTAAATCTCACCATAGTTCGGACTCAAACAGTTGCATATTACGTCATCCCAAATGTTAAACTAAACACAACAATTATGTATTTATATTTTAACTCTAAGACAGCAGAGGTCACCAAAGCACCATTGCTGGTGGGACAGGGAGTGAATTTTAAAATTAAATGTTGTACTGTGCAAAAGGTTTCAGACACTTTTGATAAAAACAGTGTTTGATGTTTGGTTTTCTTCAGTGGATCAACACTAAACTGAATTTGGACTACATACATTCATATTATACTAAATTCAAATAGGATTCCTTCCCATTTTACTGCATTAAATAAAATAATCAGCAAGTACAAAAAGCCCTTGATTTATCTGTATGTGTTGTCTGTATAAATAGTTTCCAAACACCACTAAATAAGAGCTAAAAATAAATTTAAACTAACATACAACCCGATTCTGATCAACTCCACTAGACAAACAGTAAATTAAAGGTAAAAAGTGCTCAAACATTTTACTTATTTGTAAGTATTACGTATTTAATAGATTGTCTTTTTTTTTTTTTTTTACACGTTTTCAGCATATTTCTTCTGCACAGTACTACATTTTGGAACAATAAATAATACTGCCAAAACAACTAAACAATATAATAAATAAATAAATACTACTGCTCTGGCGCTGCTATTAAGCTTAAGTCTATTAACATTGAGGCACTGTATGCATGTGGTAGTTATACACATGCACAAAAACAAACATGTAAACAAGATACCAGACTGCTTCGGGGGCAAAAGCAGGTAATGTTTCTGAAATAAAAGTGGCAGTAAAAATTTGAACATGACAATATCTATTTTGTGTTTGTGTATCAAACTTATAAGAGACTTGTGTTATTGGTGTCTTGCAAGTAAAATTATGGACTTGGTGATTTCCCTTTCAGCAATAATTTGTGCACAGGTGAACATGGGAAATGATGCCCATTAAAGCTCGTTGAGGGACAAATTGATCCAGAAAAGGCTGCTGTTCCTGCTGTAAATTGCATTAAGTCAGGGGGGAGGTGATGGTGATGGGTGAGGTGATGGTCTAGTGGTTAAGGTGTTGGGCTTGAGTCCAGAAGATCATGGGTTCAAATCCCCGCCTGACTGGAAAATCACTAAGGGCAAGGCCTTTAATCCCCCATTGCTCCCAGTGTGTAGTGAGTGCCTTGTATGGCAGCACCCTGACATCGGGGTGAATGTGAGGCATAATTGTAAAGCGCTTTGAGCGTCTGATGCAGATGGAAAAGCGCTATATAAATGCAGTCCATTTACCATTAAGTCGCGATGGAGAACTTTAAAAGGGTCACACACACATCAACGTCATTGCATGGCCACAGAGTTATGGAGTTGCAGAAGCATAAATCAGGCTTTAGGATTTTAAGGCAGCACTCCGCAGTGGACTTAGAAACAAGAATGATAACCACAATAACATGGTAACTCGGGCAAATATCGGTCATTTTGGGTGACTGGGCATAGACGTCGGGCCTCTGAAAATGCATACCGCACGACAACTGCATGTTATTTGCATTATTATCACTTACTGAGATACACAACACGTGGAATCACATTAACAATATTTAATGTCATTTCAAAACGCGCAACACCCAGCAAACATACGTAAAAAGTTGGCTCACTTTAACTTTTGTCGTGTTGGCTGGTGCACGCTGCTCTCCAAATTTGCCAGGGTGTCCTCATCAAGCTGGCTGCTTTGGCTGCTGTTCATTGTCAGACTATCCATGAGAAAATCATCTGTAATATCCATACTGGGACCAACACACACTTCTCGCCTTTTCATCTTTTCCTCTGCGGACAGTTCTTGGGCTGTGTGCGCTATGACGTCATCAGTTTATGCACAGTGGGTATTGGGATACCCGCCCGTTACTGCAGGCAGGTATAGCCAGGTAGTGTAAATGTAAATCTATGCTACCGGCCCAGCAACGCCTCAGTAAGTGATAATAATGGCCGGCACTTACTTAAGGCAGGCACTTTTTTTTTTCCCCCCAGATGAAGTTTTGACCCGGTCATTAAATGAGTCAGACCCCATTCAAGGTCAGGCATTTAAATCAAGGAAATACGTGAACCGAATTGGTGCTGGGGATTCCCCGTAGATATATATTACTGTAGTTGATTGCAATCTTTGTCAGTTTATTGTTGAAGGGTGTGTGCATGTGTGTACATTTGGGCAGTGTGGGAGAAATACCGTGCTATTAAAAAATAGAAAGGAATTTTGTTTAACTTGCATGCTCATTTGTAGAATATATATGAGAAAAAGTAAGTCTGGTAAGAGCACTGCTCACCTGGATCCTAACTTATTCATGATGCTTAAACATGAGCTATTTGAAGAGTGTCACTGGATTTTATCATTAATTGGCACATTAATGTCAGTTCTACTGACAGTGATCAAATACTAGAGTCCCACTGAAGACAAGCAATAGACATACACAAAAAAAAAAAAAAAAAAAAAAAAAAAAAAAAAAAAATCAAGAATGATTTGCAAATGTCTTTTGAGTCTTAAGGATTTGCACACGTCTGAACACTTTACAACAGTCCAATCCTCGTTGTTCGTCTTGACAGAGTGAAGGTGACGTACCTCTACAACAGTGAGCTTCTCCGGGGGGTTTTGTGGGGATATGGCGGGACTGGCATTGCTAGATGATGCGGGGAAGGAAGGGAAAGAGCAGGAGGAGGAAAGAATGGTTGTGGAAGAGGAAGGGGAGTGATGGCTCTGCTGGATAAGGTCTGGTAGATGGTGTACGCGGCCGGCAAAGCCATTTTTCTCTGGGAGGCTGTGACCATGACCAGGGATAGCCGAGGATGAGAAACTGACCAACCGCTTTATGTCAACGGTGCTCTGGAAGCAAGAACAGCAACACTTTGGCTCGAACATGCAGGTGGAGTGATGGAGGAGCTTTAGTTCTGCTAGCCTGCAGCTTTGTATCCTCAAGTTTGTTCTATTTCCCCAAAAAGGTTGCCTTACGCCCACATCATCATACAAAACATCAGCTTCACTCAACTAGCCAACCTGCCACTGCTGGGCTGGTTATTTTCAACAGAACTTTCAAACTAAATCTGAACACGTTGTGATTATACAGCCAAAAAAAGTGAAGACAGTAACATGGAACAAACAACATCTATCAACAAGAACATTCTGTCATATCTGAAAGGGTGCAAAAAAAAAAAAAAAGAAAAAAAAAATTAAAAAATAGAAAATCTCAATGAAGTCTGAGTCCTGTCCCCTCCTCCTACCTGTTTGATGACCAGTGTGCCGTCTTTGGAAGGGGTGGTGGTTTGGTCACGCTCCGAGTCTTCAACCAGCATGGTTTTGGCAGAGTCTGCCTCCCCATTACTCAGCCTCCTGCAGAAACCAGTCAAGATATCTCAAATTCTAAACCAGACCCAGGCTAACATTCATGCCGGAAAACCATGCAAGGTTTCTGACTGTCACTGAAAAATGGACCCTTGCGTTAAGATTAATATTTTGGCAATGTAAAGTAAATGCAAATTCAATATGTAAAGCTTTAACTTGATTAGGCATATTCCTCTTTCAAATGACAAAGTGAAGCAGTTTTATTTAATTCAAAGTGAGAATAATACATCTGGATTGAATTTTGTGTTCTGTCAAAGTGAAATTTAACAATAAGGACATGAGACATTAAAACACACACACACACACACACACACATATATATATATATATATATATATATATATATTTGACATACAGTGATATGAAAAAGTTTGAAAACAAATTCTGGCTTTATACATTAAAACTTCTAAAATGACAACCTTTAAACTCTCAGTAAAAGTCATCTAGACATCATGAATTCAAAGAAATAATGTTCATGTTTTGATTTGGAACAGAATGTGCAGTGTTCCCAATGCATTTGCGTATCTGTAAGTAAAAGCTGTTATAAAGATTTTGAGGTTTACTCACTTTTTTAAACACACTGCTGTTATTTTGAACACAACTGTATCTTAGCATGTACATAGTGGTGGGATATAGTTAAAATACATTTTTATTTCATTCTAAATGTAAGAGTACAAACTAGTTAGCACCCAGTGTTAGCTGAACGAAGGGAAAAAAGTCCCAAAGTCACAAATAGTCGAGAAAATTGGGCGAATGAGCCTGGACTTCTCCCATCACCACAAAGCCTGCGAGTGCAGAATGCATAAAAGACCCAAACGAACAAAAACGAAGCGAACAGTGACTTTGATGCTTTTAAACAAAATCAAAACAAAGCGCCAGCGTGTGATCATTTCTGCAGCGAGTCTGTGCTGTCCACAGACACCTGCAGCTCCGCTGTAACCGTCAAGACGTTCACATTTTTCAACAATCTGAAAATTCTGAGGAAGTGCCAGCTACAGAAACAAAACTGGACAACGGTTAAACGATGTCTCCGAAAGTCAACATAAGTCCAAATTTCTTGTTTTGTTTTAGCTTTGGTGTCCTTCGCTAGTGCCGTGTCACCAGGGCTTAAATCGCATTCCACAGTAGTTATACACGATCATTGTAGGTGAACCTACCCGGCCCTGGAGTCCTCAGCCCCTGAGGTGGATTCCTCTCCAGCCTCCTGATCCACCTCCTCATCATCTTCTTCATCAGTGGTGTTTGAGTCATCGCTTGAGGAGGAATAGTCAGTAACTTTGTGTGGTGGTCGCACATCATCTACCGCACGGAGCTCCTTGGCCAGAGCAGTCAGGTCCTGAAAGGAACCATTAAAACCACCTTGGAGTCATACATGTCTACACTTTAGCAAAACTCAGGTTGTTTAGAATAATCACTTACCAGTTTTAAATTATTTTTTTATCTACCAACTACTTTAACAGAAAGTACCAATGGTGTGAGCAAGTGTTGTTGCTTTAATAACTTTAAATAAATTGCCACATCTCAGGTGAATCGATGCATTAGATGCTGTGATTTTCTAGACAACCTGAAAGCAGCATTGATGTTATTTCTCCTCATATCATGCAACCTCTCAGCGATAATAAAGGCTTGATATCAACATGCTCCTCAAGTCAACCAACAGTAAATACAAAAACTGTTGTGACTGTATTGATATTGCCAGTATATTTAATTCTGGAAAAATGAAAACTAGGTGTGTGTGGCTTTTGTGTTCCTCTTATCAGATTCCTATGACAAAGTGGTCAATTTCAATCAATCAATCAATCAATTTTTTTTATATAGCGCCAAATCACAACAAACAGTTGCCCCAAGGCGCTTTATATTGTAAGGCAAGGCCATACAATAATTATGTAAAACCCCAACGGTCAAAACGACCCCCTGTGAGCAAGCACTTGGCTACAGTGGGAAGGAAAAACTCCCTTTTAACAGGAAGAAACCTCCAGCAGAACCAGGCTCAGGGAGGGGCAGTCTTCTGCTGGGACTGGTTGGGGCTGAGGGAGAGAACCAGGAAAAAGACATGCTGTGGAGGGGAGCAGAGATCGATCACTAATGATTAAATGCAGAGTGGTGCATACAGAGCAAAAAGAGAAAGAAACAGTGCATCATGGGAACCCCCCAGCAGTCTACGTCTATAGCAGCATAACTAAGGGATGGTTCAGGGTCACCTGATCCAGCCCTAACTATAAGCTTTAGCAAAAAGGAAAGTTTTAAGCCTAATCTTAAAAGTAGAGAGGGTGTCTGTCTCCCTGATCTGAATTGGGAGCTGGTTCCACAGGAGAGGAGCCTGAAAGCTGAAGGCTCTGCCTCCCATTCTACTCTTACAAACCCTAGGAACTACAAGTAAGCCTGCAGTCTGAGAGCGAAGCGCTCTATTGGGGTGATATGGTACTACGAGGTCCCTAAGATAAGATGGGACCTGATTATTCAAAACCTTATAAGTAAGAAGAAGAATTTTAAATTCTATTCTAGAATTAACAGGAAGCCAATGAAGAGAGGCCAATATAGGTGAGATATGCTCACCTATATTTCACTGTGGAATCTTGGCCATAACAGTAGCTAGGATCTATGGTCAGTTAATGCAACAATGTTGATCCTCTGATTGCTCTCCTTTGTTATCCCTTAATGTGGTCTTGTGGTAACAGTGACAAGCAGGAAACAAAGGAGAGATACTTTTGAGATGTTCCACAAAGGTATACGGTTTATGAATCAACTACACCTGTTGGAAGTAAGTGCCATTCTCAAAAGTAAAAGGGAAATTGGAGCAGAGTGAGTGCATTAAATCCTGTGAACGCAAATTCTTCTAGTGCAATAAACAGAACAGTGCAGGCATGAGGCAGAATAATGCTGCGTTTACACATAGGCAGGACGCATCACGAATGTCATATTTGTGTCATTCTTGGCACATTCCTGACATTCTTAACGTGTCTTAACACATCTGAATAGGTTTCTTAATAGTGCGTGTTGGTGCGTGATTTTCATGGAGCATGTTTTTGGGTGTCAAAAAAATCTTCCATGAATGTCACGCACCACCCTCATTTGCCTCATGTCGTGGAGGTCGCAAGTGAGCGTGCCGATCCATCTTGATTAGTGGTGATCCTTAATAGAGCGTGACAGCGTTCTTCTCTGATGTACGCACAATTAAACCCTGCTGCACCACATTCAGTTTCATTGCTGCAGTGTGCTGAAGAAGGACAGTGACGCCAAGTCGGTTAAAAGTCTCGTTCCAATGCTCCTCCGCACGCTCCTGCAGGTGTTCCACCTGCTGCATGTGCCTGATGTGTGGGAAAACGAGCAAGATGAGAGCCGTGTGGAGCCACACATATGGCTCTCTCAGTCTCCTCCTCCTCTCTGCCCCACTCCATGGCACAGAGCCCAACTAAGCATGCAATCACAAAGTTCTTCTGCTGTGGATTTTGAGGAGCAAACTGGAGCGATCTGAATTGTTCAGCAACTGACAGTTGGATGAATACGTGTGTGTGTGTGTGTGTGTGTGTGTGTGTGTGTGTGTGTGTGTGTGTGTGTGTGAGAGAGAGAAGACAATTCGCCTCATTCACAATGTGGCAGAACTTAACAATGCACTGTTACACAGGATAGAGCGCAACAGCACGGAACGTTATTCTTGACCATGCATAATGGTTCCTGATAATTCTCCAGCAACACGTGCCATTAATCATAATGTGTGGTAACAGGTTGCAGCAGTTCTTGAGGACACCTGACCCCTCTGCCTCAAATCATCACATTCGCTATAAGCGGCCAAGAATGTATACTTCGTGGCATTCATGACTTGCCATCGTTATGTGTAACACAGATTTAGCAAGAAGAACAAAAATCATCAAAAATCTTGAGCGTACAATGCACAGATTGATGCAATGGCACAAGCATAGTAATGGCATGAATATTTAGTCTCACTTAATCTTACCACATCAACCTAAGAGGTCCCCAAACAACCACGACCCATTAGAATTGTGAAGTTGCACCCATCAGGCGGTTGAATAATTAAGAGCAGTTTGCAGAGAAAATGTAGGACATAAAGTATAGAAAATGTTTCAACAGTTCTGTAGTCAGACTAATTTAGCATGGGCTTTAGCAGGAAAGCACTTACAGCTGGTCGGGTGGGCCTGGCCAGGTTTTTGTCATCTTGCTTTTTGGGAACATTTTCAGGTCTCTGGAGAGGTGAACCTTCAGATTTAGAGGAAGCTTTGAGGAAACAAATAAGGAAGTTATGAACAAATTATAGTCAAGAAGTAATGAAAACAGCTAAAAACCTAATAAAAACGCTGGTATGGAGCCAAACAAAGATGATTAAAGTATGAAGAGGAAGATATAACACCAAACTGAGAACCAAGACAATCGCTTTCTGCAGTTCCTTGTGTATGTAATGTAGTAAGCATGATGCCAGTCGAGTAGTTATAAAGTCACACGCGTAGTCTTTAGAGATAAAGTAGTACAGCTGAGTACAGTACCAGGGGACTCACAGCGTGGCCTGAAGCGGTCCCCAGAACTGGCCTGGGAGCTGGAGTTGGAGGAACCAGAAGAGCTACCACTGCCTGGTCGGGGTTGTAGCTTCTCAACTCTGTCCCACAGAGGGCGCTGCTCCACATTACTGTCACAAGGGGGGGGATATCTAATTAATAACCAAGCAGAGTAGAAATAAAATTCACAGTACAATGATGTGATTTACTTTTTCTTACAATTTGCCATAAAAAAATAATAATTTTTGATGTTTAGATGACATCACACCCAATACCAGCTATATTTTATTTATTAAAAGACCATTATCTTAAGAAGCTCCTCCACCTAGTCGAGTTCAGTGCAGCATTTTCACAACCTTGTGTGTGTGCGCGTCCAGGGTTGCTGACATGCTACTCAGCACAGATCAGCACAACTCCAGAAAGGTCTGTTAAGCCTGAATATGTTCAACATTTTTTGAAAGCACAGCTGGACTCCTGGCTGCCTTGTACATTTGATGTGGTTTAGGATCCACACACACATTGGTATCCAGTTTGTCAGTAAAGTAAGGAAAGACTTACTGCAAGATATGAAGAGCTGAGTATGGAGTATACAAATGCATCTCAAAAAATTTGAATATTGTGAAAGATTTCAATATTTTGTGTCACATATTTCGTCTGCTGGTGTTGGTCCACTGTGTTTTATCAAATCCAACCTTTTCCAACTTTTGCCAAGAGATGTGCTTGCACGGGAAGCACGTGGCACTGAATGCACCCAGGCAGGAGCTGTTTGAGGAAGTCAATGGACATGTACAGAGCCGTGACTCTGCCTGTGAAAACTCATTCAGGTGTAAGAGCAGCTTTAGTTGTCAAATGTGAAATATTAAATTTGAGAATAACACACAGATGTCGGGCTTTTGTGCTGCAGTGCTGATCAGAGCTGCACAGAAATGATTACTGAAATCCAAATGAATGGAAATTAGTTGTGGGTGGTTTTGCCAAAAATCTTTATATTATATATTAAATATATATATTATATATTTTACACACACACACAGACTTCCCTGCTTGTAACTGATATATTAGTATTGACATATTTTTAACCAAAGGTAGATTTCAAACTGGTTCATCGATATGATGGGTCACCCATCACTAACTAAGACCGATTTACTTACCTGCCAGTGCTCCTCTGCCCACCCTGGTTGCTGGGCTGTGACGGCAGAGGGGACTCACGCCGTGACAGTACCGGAGACCTGGATGTGGTCCTTACTGGTACCTGGAGGAAACAGATTCACAGAATGTGTGCGAGAGATGCGATTAAACTGAAACCCATCAATAAAATAACTAGCAACTGAATATAAATGTTTTAGCTGCAGAGTGTGAGCACATCTTGCATTGCAGTTAATGTGAAAGTGAAGTTGCATCAAGAATTTAAAGCAGCACAAGATGAGACTGTTTAGTGAAATAGACAGATGCATCCACCATAAATAACTGTGCAAATCCAAAATCTAAAGCAGACTGTGCAGAAAAACAGGAAACATCTTATAAACCCACAGAAAATTTCAACAACAGCAGTCCCCGACACCTCCACTGCATAATACAATGACTCATTCAAGACCATGGACTGTCCTGTTTAGTCAACTTATTGTTGCCAAAACATTTTTACACATTGTCCTATTGTTGTGGTTCTTCAGATGATGAAGGCATGTACAGTATTGATGTGCAACAATGAGACGACACACAAAAGGACAGGATGGCTGACAGGAGACATGAAGTGGTGAAGCAGCTCCAGTGAAGAGACTGACATAAGGAGAGAGTAGACAGGCCCTGGTTGTCCTTACCTTAGGAGGCACCTCCTCGTTACTGGCCTGGCGCTCAGGCCGAGGCTGGGCCTGGGGGTGATGGAGGGGAGGTTGGGGCTGGGGGTCAGTGCGTGCGGGCGATGGGTGGTGGTGATGGTGAGGGTCCTGGGAACGCAGGTGGAGTTGTGCAATGCTAGTAGTAACGCCTCCAGGCTCACTGAAGGACTGTGAGCGAGCGACCACAGGTGGAGGAGGTGGGGGAGGAGGAGGAGAGGGGGCGCCACTGTTGCTACTCTTTAGAGCAGCCAGGTGGGACCACTGGACCTTTTATGGCGGAAGGAGAGTGAGGGGAAAGGGGTGAAACAAACAGACAGCACAGTGAGACATGGGGGAAGATGTGTGTTTATCTCTCCCCCACACACACACACATTTAAGTATATTCACATGTAAACAAAGCAAACAAACCACAACACTAACCCAACAATGTTTTTATTTTGCAACCAATGCAATCTGAAATGCTTCAGTTATTTTATCTGAAATCTGCTCAATATATAAATCCACAGCTGTAATTATTTTGCATAAATGTCATAATTTGTGGGTTTATCTGCTTATAATTAGTCTACCGATGAACGTTAATTCATAAAATTATTATTAAAAATTTGATATTGTTACTGTGACTTGTCCTTGCAAAACCAAATTGTTTTTTAAAAAAGTGGCAAGGACTTCCGGCATGGCGCTGAGGTGAGCAGACATACTGAACAAGTGCTCCCAACGCAGTCGGCTAGCTTCCCTATGCTAGAGCTGTATTAACCTTCTAGAATCCAAAAACTTATGATGAAAAAGGGAAAGACACCAAAAAGTAACTGTAAACCGAACCAGATACAAGAAATTGGCGAGAGGGACTCTAAACAAAAGGTCAACGAGGAGGCATTTGACCAACACATGGCTATGGAAGGGGTACAAGGGCTATAAGCTAGCACAGAAGCTATCCACAAAGAGATTTTAGCTATCTGTTCAAATGTGAAAGAAGAATTGAGCTGCTTTCGTGATAACCTCTCCAGTGACATGAAGAGAGAGTTAAATAATTTTAGGGAGGAGGTTAATGGAAAGCTAAACGAAATCATGGCCGATATGAAAGAGACCAAAGACAGAGCAGAGGAGTCACTACAACGCATAGCAGAAATGGAGGAGTGGACCACGGTTGCTAAAGAGGTGCCGTCTCAAACTACAAGCAGCCAAGGTAAGATTCAAGCCAAGCTGACTGATTTAGAAGCGCACTCAAGAAGAAATAACATCCGTGTGTATTGGATGTGTAAGTTAGAGGGAACAACTTTATTTAATGATTTATGTCTCAATAGCAATATCAAATTATAACTCAACGTTCACAGGTTACAGAAGCCAATCAAAAGAGGAAAACACATAGCTAAGATGAAGAGGGAACAGCAACATATCTTCTGGCAAGAAATTCACCTAACAAGAGAGAACCATGAGAAATTTTAAAAAAATGGGGTTTATAAAAGACACTATTCTTCCCATACAAATGGACGAACAAGGGGCATTGCAATATTAATTGCAAATAAAGTAGACTTCCAGTTATCCAAACAGATCACGGACAAGGAAGGGTGGTTTGTTTTGGTGAGGGGAACAACAGACTCAAACAAAGTAACTTTACTCAGTGTATACAAACCTCCAGGACACGATAAAACAATTGACAGAATATTTGCTCTCATAGTGGCAGAAACCTCAGACTGAAATGCGCAACTGCATTCTTCCCTGGATTCCTCAAACCCATTAACAAAACCTAACTCTGAATCACTGTATATTAAAAAAAATGACTAAAAGGATTGGCCTATGTGATGTGTGGAGGGAATGTCACCCAATGGCTAGGTAGTTCACCTTTTTCTCTCACCCTCATGCTGTCTACTCACAAACTGACTATTTTTTTTTCTTATTGAGAGCAGACAGATACAGACTGTAATATTGGCACTAGGGATGTGTCAGACCATTCTGGAGTATACTTGAAACTACATTTAGATGTTCAACCTAAGACAACGATATGGAGACTCAACACAGCCCTGTTAAATGATAATAAATGAGGAATTCATTAACAAAGAATTTATGGAATATGTAGAATTTAACAACAGCACAGAAATGTCCCCAAGCATCCTTTGGGACGCTGCAAAAGCAGTATTGCGAGGAAAAATTATAATGTGGGCATCAAGGAAGAAAAAGGAAAAACCTGAGCAATTCGATCACCTGACAAAACGGCTAAACACATTCAAGCAAAAGCATATAGAGACCAAAGACCCTAATCTACTACAGCAAATTGCAACCATAAAAGCAGAACTAAATAGGAAACTCAACGACAAGGTGAAACTTAAACTCAAATATATAAACAAACCTATTATGAAAATGGACCCTGAGCAAAAAAATATTGGCTTGGTTACTAAAAAACAACTGGACTGATCTATCTTTAAAATTAAAAATCCTGTTACCAACCATATGTACTTTACACCTGATGAAATACATAAATCATTTGAAATATATTATAGGAATTTATATAGTCAACCTGAACTAAACCGAGCTTCCTGATTCTCTGGGCCTTCCTTCAACGGGCGTAGAACAAAACAAATGGATAACTGCTGATATAACACAAGCAGAGGTCGATCAAGCCATTTCAAAATTGAAAGCAAGCAAGGCACCAGGTGGAGACAGATTACCAGCTGAATGTTTAAGACTTTTAGGACGTCCTAACACCTTTGCTGCTAAACTGTCTTAACCATGTGTTTAAAGGGGGTGAGACTCCACCATCCTGGAAACAAGCAATAATATCCATCATACCAAAACCAGGAAAAGACAAAATGGAATGTAATTCATATCGGCCAATCTCTGTCTTTAACATCGATTATAAAATTTTTACTTCAATAATTGTTAGACTAGAAAATATCACCCCTGAACTGACTGATACAGACCACACGGGATTTATTAAAAATAGACGTACACAGGATAATGTGAGGTGAGCATTACACCTTACTGACATTATGAGTGGGAATAATATGAACTCTTTAGCAATTAGTTTCTATGCTGAAAAAGCCTTTGATTCTGTACGCTGGGAATATTTATATCTGGTCCTACAATGTTTTGGCATTAATAATACAATTATAAGTTGTCTGAAATCAATATACAATTTGCCAATGGCCTGGATTAAAATAGATGGTGGCCTTTCAGGCGCAATTCCCTGGGAACGAGGATGCCGGCAAGGATCTCCACTGAGTCCTGTTCTCTTCGCACTTTTCATAGGATCACGTGTCCAAAAAATTAGGGAGGATCTGAGAATTAAGGGAATCTTATTTAAGAGAAGAGAACACAAATTATGTCTATACGCTGAAGATGTCTTGGTGACCTTATCTGACCCCGATGCCAGTCTACCTAATCTCATGTCCAGCCTCTATCAATTTGGACTCTACTCGGGTTATAAACTAAATATAGAAAAAACTCAGACACTATGCTTTAATTACACACCCAGAGAGGATATAAGTAAACTGTACAAATTTAAATGGAAAACAAAAATCATGAAATATTTAGGCGTTAATATTACTAAAAATCGAAACAAAATATATGAAGCAAATTATTGCACTATGACTAACAAAATGAAAAATGATTTGGACAGATGGGCCCCCTTAACACTCGATTTACATAACCGAATAGAAATTATAAAGATGTTGTTGTTTTACCTCAAATGTTATTCCTTTTTCAATCTTTATCATTGGAAATTCCTACTAAGCAATTCAATGAGTGGGATCGAACCATCTCTAGGTTTATATGGCAGAACAAGAAACGGAGGGTATGCTAGAAAACATTACAATTACCAAGAGATAAAGGAGGAATGTCACTCCCATGTTTGGGAAATTACTATAGAGCAGCACAATTGCAGTATGCTGTTTACTGGTGTGAAGAGGGGTATGATGCAAAGTGGAAGGAGCTAGAATAAAGTCAAATTGACATCCCCCTTCAAGCTCTGCTGGGTGAAAAATACCTCATTACTATATATTCAGAAACGTTATGCGATTATACTAGAGTCCCTCTCAGCATCTTGTTCAGAGAACTCCGTAATCCCCTTTTAGAGAGAAGAACACGATTACTGAAATGGACTGAACATGATAGGGATTTTAGACCAGCACAACTTGACTTTAGATTTAAAGAATGGACCAGAAAAGGCATTACCTCATACTGTAATCTCTTCTGGGTCCGACCTTGAAAGTTTCCAACAACTGCAGGAAAAATTTGATCTCAACAAGCGAAACATTTTCAGATATTATTTTAATAAAAATGTTAAAACATTAGAAAACTATCAAGATTTCATTAATATCTTTACTGATGCCTACAAAGGTAAATCCTATAAGAAGAGGCTATCCAGAATATATGTATGCCTAGAGGCTTACAAAAAAAAAAGAAAAAAAATCAACTCTATACATTAAAAGTACATGGGAAAAGGACGTAAAAGTAATACTGACAGAAAATGAGTGGCTTAACATGTGCCAAATTAATTCCACCACCACTAGCTCAGAGCAAAGGAGGGAATTCATGTGGAAGAATATTGTTAGGTTTTTTTTATTAACCCCCAAAAGGACAAATTCTCAGATGGGCAGGGCTAAATCTGGATATTGTTGAAGACAATTTTTCTCCATTTTCATATTTTCTGGGGTTGCCCATTGATTCATTCCTACTGGTTAAAGGTAGTCAAAGAGATAAGATTAATTTTTGGCTTGGAAATTGAACATAACTTTCAAACTATATAGTTGTGTAATTTACCAAACTAAATCAACCCTCAGGATAAGTACCTTTTGAAAATACTACTGATAGCTGGGAAAAAAATCAGCAACAAGGAAATGGCTTAATGGGGACCCACCGAAAATAAACGAATGGTCAGCCACCATAGAAGAAATTTGTGAAATGGAAATGCTTACCTTCTCCCTAAGACTCAATAGTAGCAAGGCCCAAAAATATTGTTCAACATGGTTAACATATGCAAAGGTGAAAGTAGCGTGAACTAATGCCCCCACCCCTTTTTTTTGCAGTGAATCACGCAGTAAACTCCCACCGGTCAACTTTCTGATATTGAGTTGATTAATCCATGTTAATACAACAGCAGCATGGGATACCCTCCTCGTTCTTAATTCATACTGGACGGACCTACTCAGGCAGTCCATGTGCTCAAGGTGGGTGGGTTTGAGCCAATGCCCCAATTCCTTCATACTTCTTGGCATTTTATCAAGGTTTATTGTAACCCGTCGCTATTCAAAACTACTGTTTTCTTTTTAGCAATGCACCACTGCCCCCCCATGACCCACCTGTTCTAGGTTCTATGTGTTGTATAGTTTGTGTTTTATTTTTCTCTCTAAGATTATAAAACTTTGATTAAAAATAAAGCAAAAAAAACAAACAAAAAAACAACAAAAAAAAAAAACAGCAAAGAAGGACAGCCACACAATTTTTGCAAAAACATACACACGAGGTCTATTAGAAAAGTATCCGACCTTATTATTTTTTTCAAAAACCATATGGATTTGAATCGTGTGATTGCGTCAGCCAAGCTTGAACCTTCGTGCGCATGCCTGAGTTTTTTCACGCCTGTCGGTTGCGTCATTCGCCTGTGAGCAGGCTTTGAGTGAGGAGTGGTCCACCCCTCTCGTCGTTTTTTTCATTGTTTAGGAATGGCTCAGAGACTGCCGCTTTGCTTGATCAAAATTTTTTCAGAAACTGTGAGGGACATCAAAGTGGACACCATTTGAGAAATTCAGATGGTTTTTGGTGAAAATTTTATGGGTTTCAAAGAGATTACGGAGTGTTACTGTCGCTTTAAGGACAGCCCAGAGCGACTGGTGGTGCGCTGCGCTCCGAAGCCGCCCTCGACAGGCTGACCGACCATTTCATTTCTAAACGGATGGCTGTATGGATCCGTGACCATTGTGTGCAATTTCTCTGGTTATCACAAGAGCTGGACATCAACCATTTTCCGGCAGATTTCACTTTTAACAAGAGATTTTGTCATGGAAAGCCGAGCGGAGGCTTCGCGCGTCACGATGGATTCGCTACTGGAGCGAGACAAAACCACCTCCGTTTTGGTCTCACAGGACGGCTTTGAGATGGCGTTCAGACAGCTGTCGGTGGTTTTTCCATCGAGTGATTACCCAAGAAATTGTGGATGTGCCTGGACATGTCCCGTGAGGCTTCATCACGGCGTTGCTTTGCGCCATGCGGCACCGCCACGACACGCGGAATTCCTCCGCACGTCTGTCTCAATGTGCTGAAAAAGTGCTGATGTCCACGTCTTTTCACAATTCCTGTGCTAGCCAGATGACATCCTGGATAAAACACAGCGTCCAGTTTGGAAATGAACGGCACATTCCACTGTTACAGGAGTTTTTGTCATGGAAAGAGGAATCTGAATATTTAAAACTCAACAGACTTTCAAAAATAGCTGATTAGTTTTACTCAATTAATAATCAGTTAATTCTTGCAGCTCTAGTGCAGAATGAAGATGCACAAGCTAGTTTGTAAGTGAG
This sequence comes from Thalassophryne amazonica, assembly GCF_902500255.1. Classification (NCBI taxonomy): domain Eukaryota; kingdom Metazoa; phylum Chordata; class Actinopteri; order Batrachoidiformes; family Batrachoididae; genus Thalassophryne; species Thalassophryne amazonica. The sequence continues at coordinate 160,924,502 of NC_047103.1, forward strand.
AGAAAACAAAGAGAACATTTCTTCTCCAATAACCAACCAAAACAACACACACAAATAAAATATCTTTAAGCTACTATTTTAAGTACTAAGGGTGTAATAGTAAACTTATGCAGATAGAAAAATTAATCATTATTATTATTTTTTTAATTTTTAAAGTAATGGCTATGACTACGTTGATGCACATGGACCCCTGAATCTAACTAAATGTACTCTGAACCGGTCGATGTCTCCTGTATGTGACACTGCCCCCACTGGGCACAATCGGAGAATGTGGAACAAAAACAAAGAAAAGAGAGGAGTTACCTGAGGCTCCATGGGTCGGTGCATGGCAGATGTTTCAGAGGACAAGCCGCCATTGGAGAATGGTTCAGAGGAACGGGGAGGTAAGGGAGGCTGTTTGGGAGGAGGTGCAGCCTGAGGAGAGCCCTGAATATTCTTACGGTACCTCTCATCAGCCTGGTATGAGAAAATCGTAGAGAACTAAATTACAGTGAGGGCCAGGAAACGCATAACTAAATCAAGTAAAAAAAACAAACAAAACAAAAACAAAGAGGAATTTAAGAAAAACATGGAACCAGTTTCAACAGCATGTTGAAAGTCTAAAATTGTCTTTCACTGCTGCAGTTATTACGTTCTGTTAATCTTGTTTTATGCCTTCTGTTCTGTCTTGACAGAGTGGCTATAGCAGACGGCCACCCCACTGAGTCCAATCCTGTTGAAATTTCTTCCTGTTAAATATTTTTAAAAGAAGCGTTTATACTTACCACTGTGGCCAATCTGCGTGCACCCTGGGTGGATAAAGTCTAGGGCTTTGGGATGACTGTGTTGTGATTTGGCACCACACAAATGAATTGAATTGGTATCTAATGTTAAAAAGAGATGTAAAATAAAAGCTGTGTCTCAGATTTCGTCCATTGAAAATGGTTCTCATGTCCTTATTTTTCTGACATTACTTTTAAACCTTTAGTATTCATTGAGAAAAACGAGTAATGATGTTAAACATGCTCAAAGCTTATTCGAGGCAGCTACAGACAAGTGTGTGGACACACAAAGATGGACATAGGTGTCTCTTGAAGAAATACTGCTGAGACACATTTGATTAATTAAAACAGAGATAATAGAGCCATGTTAAGAACATTAAATAGCATTGTTGATGGTGAGACATGCCTCTTGAAAGTCTTGCATGTTAGTTCAGGCCTCAGTCATCAACATGCAATGGCCCAAAACACAGCCACATTAAACATTTCATAGGCAGGCAACCCAGACTGAGGAAAATTCTTTAAAATTTCTGAAGAAAAATAAGTCAAAATAAAATAAAAAGGATGAATGAAACCAGTAATGTACAAAGCATCACTGATGATCCCTTCAGCATGGACTGTTGACTGTCAAAAGTAGTGGTGGGTACAGTTCAGCTACCAGCTAATTAGCAAAGTTAAGTTTTTGTTAGCAGATTAGCTTGTCAGCTAATTTTGAAAACCATGAGCGGACCAACTATCTTCCACCAAATTTAGTTCTGCAAATTTTAAGTCCGCGAACATGTTTTTGAATAAAGCTTAACACTCAAAAATGTTTATAACACCCACCTCCCCCATCCCAAATAAATAAATAAATAAATCGTACTTTTTGTTGGTTACTGTTAGAACTTATACACTAATCAATAAGCAAAACTGACACATTGCACAAAGGCAATAAGTATCACGTCAAGGAGATGGACGAGCAGCAGGTCAAGCAAATTAATTAATTAGATAAAAATTATTTTCCATCTGTATTTTGTAATTTTTTTTATTCATTTTATACCTTCTTTACTGTTAGTAAACTGTATGTTGAATGGAAACTACTGTTTAATTTGTATGTATGTACGTATATATATATATATATATATATATATATATATATATATATATATATATGTGTGTGTGTGTGTATGTATAATATGTATGTATATGTGGGTGTGTATGTATGTATATATACATATATGTATGAGGTCTGTCAAAGTATAGGTCCTTTTTATTTTTTTCAAAAACTATATGGATTTCATTCATGTTTTTACGTCAGACATGCTTGAACCCTCGTGCACATGCGTGAGTTTTTCCACGCCTGTCGGTGACGTCATTCGCTTGTGAGCACTCCTTGTGGGAGGAGTCGTCCAGCCCCTCGTCGGAATTCCTTTGTCTGAGAAGTTGCCGAGAGACTGGCGCTTTGTTTGATCAAAATTTTTTCTAAACCTGTGAGGCACATCGAAGTGGACACGGTTCGAAAAATTAAGCTGGTTTTCGGTGAAAATTTTAATGGCTGATGAGAGATTTTGAGGTGATACTGTCGCTTTAAGGACTTCCCACGCAGTGGGACGTCGCACAGCGCTCCGAGGCGCCGTCATCAACCTGTTTCAAGCTGAAAACCTCCACATTTCAGGCTCTATTGATCCAGGACATCGTGAGAGAACAGAGAATTTCAGAAGAAGTCGGTTTCAGCATTTTATCCGGATATTCCACTGTTAAAGGAGATTTTTTTAATGAAAGACGTGCGGACGGATTGCAGCGTCGGCTCGCAGCCGCCACGACGCTCCGCCACAGGAAAAACACCTCTGTTGGACGCCTTAAGGACAAGTTGGAACATGTCCAACTGTTAAACAATTTCTCAGATACTCACTCCACTGAAAGCCATCAAAAGCCGCCTGGATTTTACAAATGGTTATCAACACGGAGGTGTTTTTCCTTTTCACCGCGCCGGCTGCGTCCCGATGCGCAGACCCATCCGCACATCTTTCATTAAAAAAATCTCCTTTAACAGTGGAATATCCGGATAAAATGCTGAAACCGACTTCTTATGAAACTTCTCTGTTCTCTCACGACGTCCTGGATCAATAGAGCCTGAAATGTGGAGGTTTTCTGCTTGAAACAGGCTGACGACGGCGCCTGGGAGCGCTGCGCGACGTCCCACTGCATGGGAAGTCCTTAAAGCGACAGTATCACCTCAAAATCTCTCATCAGCCGTTAAAATTTTCACCGAAAACCAGCTTAATTTTTCGAACCGTGTCCACTTCGATGTGCCTCACAGGTTTAGAAAAAATTTTGATCAAACAAAGCGCCAGTCTCTCAGCAACTTCTCAGACAAAGGAATTCCGACGAGGGGCTGGACGACTCCTCCCACAAGGAGTGCTCACAGGCGGATGACGTCACCAACAGGCGTGGAAAAACTCACGCATGCGCACGAGGGTTCAAGCATGTCTGACGTAAAAACATATGAATGAAATCCATATAGTTTTTGAAAAAAATAAAAAGGACCTATACTTTATTGACAGCCCTCGTATATTTATGTTTACATTTATATAAATATGTACATATGTAAGTTTACTGATACATAAAAAGACTTTTCCTTTTCTTTCCTCCTTGTTTCCCCCTCTTACATCACTTACATCATTATCACCAGATCAGGGTCGGCAAGTGGGGGTCTGTTGCTCAAAGGTCTCCCCCTTCTGCCAGCAGACTTCAAAACCTTGTCTTTTAATGCAGAGCCTAGGACATTCAGCAAAGGGTGGACCTGTGTCAGGGGGCGACCCCTCTCTGGCAGCAGGTTTACAAAATACTTTGCATCTTTTAATGCACCACACACATGACAAATGGGGAAGGAGGGAAAGGGGAAAAGAAAAAGAAAATAATAAAATGAATGTAGCATATATATATATATATATATATAGATAATATCTATATATAGATATATATATATATAGGAGAGAGAGAGAGAGAGAGAGAGAGAGAGAGAGAGAGAGAGAGAGGAGAGAGAGAGAGAGAGAGAGAGAGAGAGAGAGAGAGAGAGAGAGAGAGAGAGAGAGAGAGAATTACCATCGACACACACAAGAATAGTCCTTTTAAATAGTCATTTTCTGAGTAAATGTGGGAATTTATTGACATATGAAAATGGCTTAAGGAATGACACCAGCAATATCAATAGCAATTTTAAAAAAAATGGTAGTAATAATAATGATAGAAATTTAAAAAAAAATTGATTGACAATAATTATTGTCATTATTACTGTCTATTATGGTGGGAATTGTTTTCATCATTATTATTATTATTATTATAGATACTCATCACTAATATATGATATCAATTACATAGTAATAAAAAAGGAATATTGGTCACACTCGGTAGTCGTAATAACATGGGTATTTGGGGGTGGGATTAAATAAGTTCGTCTTCATCCCACCCCTTTTCGGGTTAAGTGCGTGGGTATGTATGCGTGTATGTTTGTATCTCCTGTTCTTTTCAACCCAATGTGGGTAAATGTAGATGTCAAAGAAATGCTTATTTTGTAAAACTCAAAATAAATGATCAATCAGTCAATATGTATGTATATGTACGTGTATATGTGTGTGTATATATGTATATGCATATATGTAGTATGTATGTGTATGTATGTATATGTGTGCGTGTATATATATATATATATATGTGTAGGGGGGGTATGTATATGTATGTGTAGGTATAAATGTATGTATGTGTATATATATGTAGTGTATATATGTGAGTGTGTATATGTGTATATATGTATATAATGTGTGTGTATGTATGTACGTATACAGGTATATATGCACGGCCCAAGCAGAGGGTCACCCCCTAGAGCCTGGTCTGCTTGAAGTTTCTTCCTAAGAGGGAGTTTTTCCTCACCACAGTTGCCTAGTGCTTGCTCTGGGGGTCGGCAGGGTTAATATGGAGTGACTTGGGCCAAGTTTGTTGTGATTTGGCGCTTTATACATAACATACTTATACATGAATTGAAATGTAATTGAATATTGAAGCGTATGTCTGTGTTGATATGTAGTGTGTTGTGAATTTGTGTATATGTTGTTATGACTGTTATAATTGTTGGACTCATTCTAGCAGGGGTGGGCGTTGATAAGCTTTGCTTCTGCCCACACCCTTTTGGACTCACAGGCTTGTTTATATAACATTCATATTATTGGTATGTTTCTGTTCTTTCGGATTTGTGTGTGTGCCGAATAAATCCATTCATTCATTCATTTTAATTTCATTTGTTCATTTAACCATTTATGTTGGCATGCTAAACCTTTTTTGGAACCTTCATGTTTATGCTACAATATATAAAAATTCCTTTTTTTTTCGGTCCGTCTTTCAGGATATTATCCCCCACCTCCAGCAACAGTCATATAACAGAAGCTAGCTGTTATTGATAGCATATGCTAAATGTCTTAGCGGTTTATCAGCTTTGCATTCTCACAGTTAACTTTTTAGTTAGCGGATTAGAGCTCATTGAAGATGAGATAACCTTCAGGTAAGCTGTGCCCACCACTACTCAAAAGGGTGACAAATTTATCAAAAATATGAGGAAATTATTTTTGTAAACATTGTTATACTTTGTTATTTCTGTCTTTAGTACATGAGAACAGCTTCACTTTAGCTTCAGGACATTAAAACACAGTTTGGTTTCAAGCCTGTGGTTTTTCCTTCTCCATCATACCCCTATTTGTCTCGTATAAAGGACGATTCTTTGAAGCTATGCACTGCAGCACGTTAACTTCTGCTTTGGGAAAATCCACAAACACACCCCCACCCCCAAAAAAAACACATTCAACATTATGCAGCAACTGTCTAAAAATTTGTCACTTGCACCAGCTCTATTTTATGTAAGAAGAAGCAAGAAGAAGCTGGAAAGAGCAGGCAGTGAGGTAAGGCAGAGCCAGCGAGAAGGTCACCTCTCTGATAGCTTGAGGAGGATGTTGGGTGGACTCATGCGGCCTATGGGGCTCCACAGGTTCTCCCTGGGGAGGTTTAGGGTCAGTGGGAATTTCAGTCTCAGGGGGGTTGGGACTGATGTTAGACAGATGGCTGGCGCAGGTTTCAGAGTCAGTCTTTTCTGGCACTATTGAGTGGGATTGACTGCTGTCAGAGAGGACTGTCTGAAGAGTTCTGGAGGGCTCAGAAGCAACTCTCGCTTCAGGAATGCCACCATCAAGGACCTGAGCTTGTGGGATTGTGGGGAGGACTCTGTCAGGGGGCAGGGTGGAGGTCTGTGGGGGTTTGGAATGGTCTGAGAGGAGTTTGGTCTTATCAGCAGGCTGTTTGGATTCATGCTGAAGCGACAGCAAGTAAGCCTGCTCCTGTTGCAGCCGCTTATGGAGTCGCTCGGCTTTGCGCTGCTCCTCAAGCTCCCGCCACTTGAATTCCTATTGCAGAGTGCAGGGTTGATTCAAGTAGGTGAAAACAGACGAGAGACGAAGCCAGTCAGGCCGACTAAAACCACTGTCATCTTATAAACCCCTGCCCTCCCAAAAACACATTTAAGGCTCATTTACACTCATCTCGTCCGTATTTGTGCCCATTTTCTTAAAGTTTACAAACATGAATAAAATAAAGCACACACCACTTCCATCAACACTGCCTATGCTTCTGATTGGCTGTGTTTGGTGGCAGATGGGGGAGAACCACCTGCACTGCACCTGCATGTGGCCTTGGACACGGGATCTGTGCAGGCCATACTGGAGCTTTTGAACTCCAGGACATTCTTCTGGGATGTGCACCACTTTGTGAGGGGTTTGGAACAACATTTGACTTGGGATGGAACTGGGACATGTCCTAATTTCAGTGAATAATCTGGCATCAGAGCAATTGCTGATTGACTGGTGTGGCCGGGACTGAGGGTTGTCCTTTCAGGCTATCTGAACACTGGACTATATATGGTTGCTTAACTGCAATATTTCTATAACTGCATGTTCTGACAATACTGTGTTTTCTTTTATTCCGTTAGTATGGTTACCCCACTGAGTCTGGTCTGCTTGAGGTTTCTTCCTTTAACACCCGAGTGGGTTTTTTTCCCCTCATTGTCGTCACCACTGGGGGTGGGACACGTTTAAACCTTGCTTATCTTGGGCACATGAGCTTTGTTGTGATTTGGTACTTTAGAATTCAATTGAAATTAATTTGTTTCTTTTGTGCACAATATTATTACGATTTGTTTGACTGTTACAATGTTTGATTCTGTCAGAAACTTTCAGGAGACTCTTCAGTGCCCTCTAGTGGATGTTGTCCTTAACCTCCATGGCAACGTAAAGGGAGCATGGAAGCATGTAGGTACTGACGATTACAGTTTGTAAAGCATACATAGATGTATGCATGTAAATAGAGCATAAATGAGCCTTTAGAGACTTTGGGAGTTTTCATTTGCGTTACCATTTTTAATATACACCATAGGTTGTGTGCATATCTGTACAAATACAGGATAGCAAGTTATTCTTGAAGAGTTTCTCACCATATGCCACCATAGAACTGAACCTAACTTCAGAATAGTGAAGACTTGCAGTAACTATTACTATGACTCGCAATATAATTTCAATAAGTCCAACAATTAGTCACTATCAGACTGACCCACAGAGCAATACTGACAATTTATATTTTTCTAAATTTATATTTGTCTATATCTTTTTATGTTAAATTATGGTGTTTTTATATTGTATACATGCACCGCTGTGGAGAAGCACCAAATTTCATTGTACAACTGTACAATAACAATAAAGGCATTCTGAAGGGACAATGGGACAGTACTATTACCATCCCCAAGGACGACCATCAGCTCCAGCTCACCAGCACCTATTCCCCCTCCCAATCTGGGATCTGCTCCACCATACAACTGTTCACAACAAGACCCCCCACCCCCTCCCCCACCACACTCCTCTCCCTTCATGAGAGGGATGTCAACAAGCTCTTCAAGAGACAGGATGCATGCAAAGCAGCTGGACCGGAGTCTGTGTCCACATCCATATTGAAGAACTGTGTAGACCAACTGTCCTCAGTGTTCACACACATCTTCAACACTTCATTGGAGACATGCCAGGTGCCAGCATGCTTCAAGGCCTCCACCATCATCCCCATCCCCTAAAACAAAGCACTACAGGACTTAATGACTACTGACCCGTCGCCCTGACCTCTGTGGTAATGGAGACCTTCGAGCGCATTGTCCTCACACACCTCAAGGCCATCTCTGACCCACTCCTGGACCCCTTCAGTTCATCTACAGAGCCAACAGGTGTGTAGACTATGCTGTCAACACAGCCCTCAACTTCATCCTCCAGTATTCAGCTCTGCTTTCAATGCGATCATCCCGACCCTGCTGCAGGACAAGCTCTCTCAGTTTGGCATGTCTATAGGTGGATCACTGACTTCCTGTCCAACACATGGTCCATCAGCACTGGATCCCCCCAAGGCTGAGGCTGCGTTCTTTCTCCTCTACTCTTCTCCCTGTACACAAACAGCTGCTCCTGAAGTTTGCAGATGATACAACCCTCATTGGACTCATCTCTGATGGGGACAAGTCTGCCTACAGACATGAGATCAACCACCTGGTGTCCTGGAACACACAGAAAACCTGAAGCTCAATGCCCTCAAGATAGTGGAGATGGTTGTTGACTTCAGAAAGAACCCAGTCCTGGACACCCCCATTACCCCGTGTGACTCCCCAGTCACTAATGTGGAGTCCTTCCGTTACCTGTGGATCACCATCACAGAGAACCTTGAATGGAAGTTGAACATCAGCTTTCTCATCAAGAGAGCACAACAGAGGATGTACTTCCTGCAGCAGTTGAGGACGTTCAAGCTGCCAAAAACAATGATGGTGAACTTCTATATTGCCATCACTGAGTCCATCCATCACCATCTGGTCCACTGTCGCCACTGCTAAGGACAGGTGCAGACTGCAGTGTATCATACATGCAGCAGAGAAGATGATTGATTGCAGTCTGCCATCCCTACAGGACTTGTATGTCTGCAGGGCTCTGAGATGAGCAAGGAAGACTGTGGCCGATCCCTCCCACCCAGGACACAAACATTTTGTCACCCTTCCCTCTGGCAAGAGGCTGAGGTCCATCAGGACCAAAATCTCAAGACACAAAAAACAGCTTCTCTCCATCTGCAGCGAGAGTAATAAATTATGCCACAGACCCCCACTTACCCTCCCCCCCAAAAAGTACAGATTGGTTATCTCTGCATGAAAGGTACTGTACACCTGTACTCCAATCACCTGTTTTTGCACAGTTCCATTCCACTATATTTATTTAACAGTGAATATATTATTGCCTATTTGACTCTTAACACTTGCAGAACACTTCTGTAAGAAGTAATTTTACTTCTTACAGAAGTGTTCTTTTTTTTTCCTTTTCTTTTTCTTATTATTTATGCACCAATAACAACAGATCAAATAACTTGTATGTGCAAACTTTTTGGCAATAAATTTTTTTCTGATTCTAATATCGCTGTGCTTTGACTCTTAACTGCTGTGAAGCTTAATATAAAAAGGTCAACTGTGGTCTAAAATTAACCTTGGTTATAGGACTGGGTACTGAATGTCTATACTTCACCAACTGATCGGGTATTGAAACATTCCTTGTAATTCAATTCCAAATTTAGATAACCAAACCATAAATATGATCATCTGTGAGCCAGCACAAGCATGGAAACATGCTTGTACCAAGATCCAAGAAAACTGGTGATTGGTTGGCTAATGTACCGTTACACAGAAACAGATATACAGAGGAAAAAACATGACACTCAGGGAACTGACTTACGTGTGTGTGGTGTTTTTTTTTTTTTTTTCCAAATCTAACACTGCAGTGGTTCCGGAGGTCCAGCAGCCGTCTCAATTTGATGCCGGCTTTTACATTATTCCATTTTTTTTCCATGTTATTTTTTATATTATGGACAGATGTTTAAGTTGTGGTATATATGAGGAGCGATTGAGAAGATTTGAGCCTGACCCAGAAAAGGTAGGGTGTGGTTCTGCATCTTTTGCATTCTGAGAAACCAACATTTCTTGAGTAGGTGTCAAGTTTTGACTCAGTGGGTGCAACGTTGAAACATTGGGTTCTCAGATAAAACTTCTCAATCGCCCGTTATGCTTCTTTTTCATGTCGTTATAGTTATTTAATGCAGAAAACATTTACATAATGTTAATGATAAATCCACAGGTAGCTTAGGAAATCACATTTAGACATTGTGTGTTACTGACCAGCAACATGGCCTGCTCACGAAGCAGCTGCTCCTGCAGCATCTCCAGGTGTCTCTGCTCCTCCTCAAGCTGACGTCTGATGTATTCCTATCAAACACAGCAGGAGTAACAAGGTCCAGCTTAAAAATCTGCACTGTTCAGACATGCTTGGATGTTTTGCTCAGTTTCCATTTTTCTCTTCTGACCTGCTCGCGGTCGTTCCTTCTCTTTTCGTCCTCGGCCCGCCGGCGCTCTTCTTCCTCTTTACGCCTACGATCCATTTCTTCAATACGCCTCTTCTCCTCTTGCTCTCGGCGCCGCTGCTCACGCTCCTGCTGCCTTCTCATCTCTCGTTCACGTCGCTGTTGCTGTGAGGCAGCACAAAATTCATGAAGAAAACTTTCAGCAGTCTAATCTTCATCTTCGGAACAGTCAGTCTCATCTCTCTTTCACTAGTGTACTTGAGAAAGGAAGGGGGGGGAATCCTACCTCCTCGAGTCGCCTCCTCTGCTCCTTTTGCTGCTCAATGCGCTTCTGTCTCTCTGCCAGTAGTTGGCGCTTGTACTCCTCCTGCTCCCGAAGCTGTTGTTCTTGGAGAAGCTGTTGGCGACGAAGCGCATCCGACCTCTCCTTGTTCTCCTGCTGCAGGCGAATAAAGTCACGACGTAAAGTCGATTCTCCTGGCACGTTGACGATGGAGCTGGATGGCAGATGGAAAAAAAAGATGAGCAGGTCTACATTAGCGAAACTTTGTCTTTTGGGATGCAGTTCTGTGAGTATTAGACCATACCTGGGCTCACCCTCCTGCTCTGGTGGATCCTCTTCCTCCTCCTCACTGCCGCTGTACTCATACTCCGTCTCATCTGCACACAGAAAGATGAGCATGTTAGTCTTAAAATGTTATTTAAACTACTCTTTCTCTTTAACTTATCCCACATCTGTGAGGGGTTGATGTGTCTAAAAGCTGTTCCCATCCAGCCTGCCAATTTATTTTAAAATAAGCATATGTACTCATGCTATAGTTACTTCAAGCTGTATTTACACATAACAAAGCCAAGTCATGAATGCCATAAAGTATACATTCTTGGCCGATGATCACGAATGTGATGATTTGAGCCAGAGGCGTCAGGTGTCCTCAGGAAATGCTGTAACCTGTTACCACGCATTACAATTAATGGCATGTGTTGCTGGAGAATTATCAGGAAACATTATGCACAGTCAAGAATAATATTCCGCGTTGCTGCGCGCTGTTGCATACTATCGCGCATAACAGTGCATCGTTAAGTTCTGTCACGTTGTGAATGAGGCGAATTGGCTCCACACACACACACACACACCCATATTCATCCAACCATCAGTTGCTGAACAATTCAGATCGCTCCAGTTTGCGCCTCAAAATCCACAGCAGAAGAACGTTGTGACAGCATGCTTAGTTGGGCTCTGTGCCATGGAGTGGCGCAGAGAGAAGGAGGAGGAGACTGAGAGAGCCAGATGTGTGGCTCCACGCGGCTCTCGTCTTGTGCGCTTTCCCAAACATCAGGCACATGCAGAATGTGGAACACCTGCAAGAGCGCGCTGAGGAGCATTGGAATGAGACTTTTAGACGACTTGGCGTCACTGTCCTTCTTCAGCATACTGCAGCAATGAAACTGAATACAGTGCAGCAGCGTTTAATTGTGCGCACGTCAGAAAATGCTGTCACGCTCTATTAAGGATCACCACTAATCAAGACGGATCAGCGTGCTCAGTTGCGACCTTCACGACATGAGGCGAAATGAGGGTGGTGCGTGACATTCGTGGTAGATTTTTTGACAGCCAAAAACATGCTCCATGAAAATCATGAATATCACGCACCAACACGTGCTATTAAGAAACCTATTCAGATGCGTTAAGTCATGTTAAGAATGTCAGGAATGTGCCAAGAATGACGCAAATATGACATTTGTAACACGTCTTGCCTATGTGTAAATGCACCATCACTTAACACTAATGTTTAACAGTTGATGTCAACCATGATAGATAACTGGCATAAATTGTATTTAGTCTTCAAATATGCCAATGCCCATTGCGTATGAGCAACCCCATACAGCCGCCGCTAATATGGCAGACATAACTTGGTAGACAAACGTGGCATATCTATGGGAGAATACCCCATATTTTATTATTTTTTAGGAAAACTACTCTGTTATACTCCCCTCACACAGAGTGGCGTTGTAATCATGAACTGGCGCACATCCGACAAGTGTCAGATTTCAGTTCCAAAATGTTCTGACACCCATCTGCGGAAGTTGACACAGTTGGTCAAAATCAGCTGGCGGCCACGAGGGTGACACACGTGCAAAACTCTCCGGGCGCCGTCGAGATGGGACACCTATCCGACAGCGATCCGTGTGTCATCTGACGACCATCTGACTGCAATTTACATATTCTGACGGCATCAAAACAGCATCTGAAATGATCTGATCGCGGTTGATTGAGCTCTGAGATCTATCGATCACAGCAAAGCCTGATGACATGCTGTGCCACGTTTGTCCACCTGCACTGGACCCCGACCACACTGATGAGGTCAGTTTAGCACTGGGAAGAACAAGCGGAGATTTGATCACGCGGGTGAGTGAGTGAGAGCACCAATGTCGGTGCCATCTGACAGCAGTCCACAGCAGTCCATGTCATCTGACTGCTGTCTGAAATATGTTTGGCAGTCCGGATGCATTCAGACCACGGCTGACCACATCTCTTTTCCTCCAGACTGCGTCGGATTATGGCAATATTTGCTGTGTCGGAATGGCTCCTCTATATTCTAGGTGTGACAGGGGTGTAAGGCATGGAGAGCAAACTAGAGATCAGTGATCACGTTTGTAAAATGATACCCCTGTTTAGCCATAGTGGTGGTGGGAAAATTTTTGCGATAGAATACTTGAATTAATGAACTAATTAAAATGGTAAATGGACTGCATTTATATAGCACTTTTCCATCTGCATCAGACGCTCAAAGTGCTTTACAATAATGCCTCACATTCACCCCGATGTCAGGGTGTTGCCATACAAAGCACTCACTACACACCGGGAGAAACTAGGGTATTAAGGAGCTTGCATGGATCTAATCTTGAAGACACTGGAAAGGAACCATTATCGTTCATGCACATCTTAATACAGCATGCCACCACAGTGTGAAGTTTCACTGAAATCAAAACTATTTAGAAGTTATGTTATGGGCTCAGTATCATGATGCATTAATTAAACACAAAATTCAAACGCTCCCACCTTGAAGACACTGGACTTGAATAATTTTCCTTTATGTAAATTTTCATATAGTGTTCAACCATCACAAGAAGCTTCACTGAAACCAACCCAACGGTTTAGGAGACACCACCATTCAATGGACAGTGACAAAATGATTTAAAATTTTTTTTTGAAGGGGTATAAAAAAAAAAAAACTGCAAACAACTGTTTTTCTAGGTTTCCTGTGACAACAAGCTAAAGAACAGAATATCTTGTCAAGAACTGAAAGCAGTGATATAAACAACACCTTTCTCTCCTCGCTTCTTCTTGGTCCGGTCTATGTGGTCTTTAAGCTGGATGCGAACCTGCCGCTCGTTGGGCTGGTCTCGGATGAAGGGGTGCTTCAGCAGCTGCTCTGTCGGGGGGCGCTGTGTGTAATTCTTCACTAGACAGCTCTCGATGAAACTAAAAAACTTCTTGGACCTGTAGCCATATTGTAGAAGAAAGCGAATGCAGAAAAAGTGAAGGAGCAGCGAAGTGAAGGATTAATGCACATATAAAAAGAAGATAGTGAGACAAAAGCAAATGTCTCAGATGACCATAGATCTCGCCAAAGCATTTGGAAAACAGACACTTCTGCAAACAAGTTCTGATTCCAAATTACTCATCAATCTGAACAGCACTCAGCGCTTCGTGACAGTAAAAAAAAAAAAAAAACACTCCACAGCGTGACGGCGGCCTGTGATTTTTCAGTCTAAATTGACTTTAGAGATGTGGACAGGCAGCGGCAGGCCTTTCATCACATATATGCCTCGAAAAACTGACAAATAGAGTGCTGATCAAAGAAATCATCCTCATCTCTCCACCTGCTGCCATTCAGGCCGTGTATCAAGCCACTTTTGATCAAAACAATTCAGATGTACCAAGAGCTCCAAAGTAATGAAAACACATTCAATCCCTTTATGCAAAATACTCTTTTGGAGAAGACTTTTTTCATTTGTTTTAACTGAACCAACTGAATAAATCAATTGTGCCTTGTAAACACAAGTTTGAGGGATTGTTCTGCAGTGCATCTAAAGCAGCTCCTCCATGTGGGCCACAAAAGAACAAGTCTGCCCACAGATGTTCAAATCCACAGCAAAGCAAAGTGGAAATGCTCAAATCTGGACTCAAGCCTGTGTAGCTGCCTGCCTAAATCCAAAATGTGTAAGAGCACACCTGAAGTGATAGAGCAAGAAATCTACACATAAAAATATTATACATCACATACTAACTGTGTAAAAGCAGGATTCCAAAAAGCAGAAAAAACAGTAAAGATCCTTTCTGGATAGGACTCACCATTTTTTCGACTTCAGCCGAGGAGGTGGGTTTCTTGGAATGAGGAAGAGCGCACGCATTGGGTGCATGTCGCAAAGTGCTAGAAGGAGACGCACAAGTCGATGATAATTCAATGAACACATTTTAAGAAAAAATGGCAACAACATAAAAGCTGGCACTCACGCGGGGCTCCTTCAGCCATTTCAATAGCTGTGATACCACAAGACCACAGATCACTCTGCAACAGAAAACCATGGCCATTACGCACAGTCAGCCTCATCCACACGCCCATTATTGGTCTGCACGTGCATGTATGTATGGTCTGCACAGCTAACATACACCCATGCACACATATCCAATCAAGCATTTTATGACCTGACTGCTTCTTACTCTGTAATCGTATGTAGCGTCTGGGTTCTCGTCACAGGCGATGACTTCAGGAGCCATCCAATAAGGAGTCCCGATGAAGGTGTTTCTCCTCCCCACGGTCCGATCCAGCTGGGCACTCACACCAAAGTCCACTGGAGAGACACCAGCAAATTTACACTTTTCACTATCGGTGCATCCGAACATTTCAAATGACATTTTCACCTGTTCAATGGTGAGTGTTTGTTATTGCCCCATCCAATAATGTAAATTAGCTGCCTAGCCTGCAGTGGTGTTTGCATTCTAAATACATAATGAACTATTAAAATAATTTTTGTCCCGAGTGAAAAGATGACCCCCAAAAGGTGTACAAGTTTCATGCTCACCTAGTTTAACTTCAGCATTCTCAGTCAGCAGGACGTTCTGACCCTTGATGTCACGATGGATGACATGGTGGGCATGTAAGTGGGCCAAACCCTGGGGATGTTAGCGAGAGCAAGGATAAGCAGTGAGTCTACAATGGACACCTTACAGAAAACACACACACACACACACTTTAGACATGGTAGACAGAGGAGGGGAGAATGAGCTCACTCTAAGAATCTCTCGTGAGATGTAGGCAATCCAGTCTTCCTTTAGCTGGTTCCCCTTTGTGTTCTTCACCAGGTCTGTGATCGAACCAGCACCACAGAACTCCATCACCAACTACACAACAGAGTACAAACCACTGTAGTGCAGCAGATAACTGAAACAATCCACATGGTGATACAAGCACCAGATTTGGCATGAATGTTCTTCATAAATCAGTGTTTGAGAAAAAAGTGCTGGCCACATGAAAATCCAGTATGACAGCCAGGTAGGGGTCAATGAAGAATGACACAGGGTCAAAATTTAAAAATGCTCCAATCATATTGAAAGCTATACCAAATTATGTGTCTGATCACAAAGACTCCAAAAAGGTATAGTTTGGACTATCTATGACTGAATGTTATGGAGTTATGGGGTAAAAACAGCAAGAATGGTAAGAAAGGACAGTTTCAGTTTGCACAGGAGTCATAAGTTAAAGTTGCTCCAATTTTGGTAGAAGGTGGTGCAAAATATTGGTTGAACTAATAGCATTAATAAATTGAAAAGTTTTGATTGTGTTGAATGCTTGGTTTTCAGAGTAAATGTCAAACAATGTTGATGTCGATTGGATTGTATGGCATATGATGTATGTTATCCTGTAACGTGACAACTAAGCATGACACATGGTGCAAACTATTCCTTTTTAAACCCCTATTAACTCAACCAATAATATGCATCACATTTTACAAAACGTGGAGCAGCTTTAACTTTTGACCCCTGTACAAACTGAAACTGACCTTTGTCACCATTTTTGCTGTTTTTACCTCATAACTCCATAACATTCAATCATAGATAGTCCAAACTATACCTTTTTGGAATAGTTATGATCAGACAAATAATGTGTTATACTTTTCAATATGATTGGAGCATCTTTAAATTTTGACCCCTGTGTAATTCTTCATTGACCCCTACCTGGCCACCATGTTGGATTTTCAAGTAGCCAGCACTTTTTTCCTCAAACACTGATTTATGAAGAACATTCATGCCAAATCTGATGCTTGTATGACCAAGTGAACAATTCTGGCCAAAGGTCATACTTATCTGGTCCACAATGTAAGGTACCACTGTCATTGCCACGTGAACAACAATATTATGAAAGTTATTTGCTTCAAGCCTTAGGGGCACCTTTTTTTCTTGTCAGAAAAGTAAATATAGTCATCCATCATTTCAGTCAAAAATAAAATTTAGCAGGCTACAGATTTTACCTTTGTTTTTTTTGTTTTTTTAAATAAACTAATTTGGGAATGGATTTGTGACCTTACCCATAACTGGTCATCATGTCCTGGGGGACTCTTCTTAATGAAAGCACCATAGTATGTAGCTATGTTTCTGTGATGAGAATACTTCTTCAGCATGTTGATCTCGAGTTTAATTTCTTCCTCTTCATCCTTAATATACAAGACGCACAGTTACAAGAGCTATAAAAAAACAAAAAAAAAAACAAGTCGGCACTTTCTTATAGATGTGCATTTAAAATGATTTGGCATTAAATGTTTCACGTCAACTGCCTCCATGCATGATTCTGCAGTATTCACAGTACAGTATCTACAGTGGGACTCTACTATATCACAATACTGTATTAGTCATTTGTCTAGCCACAAACTGTGCCTTTGTTTAGAGACTGACACATGATGACTCATTGTGACATGATGAGTACAGTAGCTGTACAGGAAAAAAATGTTACACTGTTTGCAAAATCCTTCAACGATATACATTATTTTGATGACAACATCCTAAATTGAGCTCTTCAGCACCATAGACTGTAAATATACTGGACAATCCCTGTGTGACATCACCCATAGGTTTAGTGAAGAGACGCGAAAGAGCAGTTTTGAAAACTAAAATAAATAAATGAATATTGCTGATCTGGGTGTCACCATGTTGGCGGTGTTTACTCCATTTTCTTAAACGGTTTGCACGTCGTTATTAAAAATGATGACCGACTTATTTCCTCAGTAATCATAGAATAACTGAACCCACTGTCATCAAGTTACTGACAGCTGCTAAACGTGCTCATGCCTTTACCACACAGAAGTAGGAGTGAGGGTTTTATAGACACAGAGGGCACTCAGAGAGGGTACACGTCCACGAAGGTGATCACTCTCCTTCCACACGTGGAGCTGCACCAAATCAATCATTTACATCTGTCAAAAGCAGCTGTACCATGCAGAATCATCTTTATTGAGATTCATGTCTGGGGGGGAAGTTATGTTTTCACCCGTGTTTGTTTGTGTGTTTGTGAACAGCCTGGAACCCACAATTTTTCATATATACAGTAGTGTTCAGAATAATAGTAGTGCTATGTGACTAAAAAGATTAATCCAGGTTTTGAGTACATTTCTTATTGTTGCATGGGAAACAAGGTACCAGTAGATTCAGTAGATTCTCACAAATCCAACAAGACCAAGCATTCATGATATATACACTCATAAGGCTATGAAATTGGGCTGTTAGTAAAAATAAAAAAAAAGTAGAAAAGGATGTGTTCACAATAATAGTACTGTGGCATTCAGTCAGTGAATTTGTCAATTTTGTGGAACAAACAGGTGTGAACAGGTGTCCCCTATTTAAGGATGAAGCCAGCACCTGTTGAACATGCTTTTCTCTTTGAAAGCCTGAGGAAAATGGGACGTTCAAGACATTGTTCAGAAGAACAGCGTAGTTTGATTAAAAAGTTGATTGGAGAGGGGTAAACTTATACGCAGGTGCAAAAGATTATATGCTGTTCATCTACAATGATCTCCAATGCTTTAAAATGGACAAAAAAAAACAGACACGTGGAAGAAAACGGAGAAGAATAACAAAGGCTCACCCATTGATCAGCTCCAGGATGATCAAAGACAGTCTGGAATTACCTGTAAGTGCTGTGACAGTTAGAAGACGCCTGTGTGAAGCTAATTTATTTGCAAGAATCCCCCGCAAAGTCCCTCTGTTAAATAAAAGACATGCAGAAGAGGTTACAATTTGCCAAAGAACACATCAACTGGCCTAAAGAGAAATGGAAGAATATTTTGTGGACTGATGAGAGTAAAATTGTTCTTTTTGGGTCCATGGGCCGCAGGCAGTTTGTGAGACGACCCCCAAACTCTGAATTCAAGCCACAGTTCACAATGAAGACAGTGAAGCATGGTGGTGCAAGCATCATGATATGGGCATGTTTCTCCTACTATGGTGTTGGGCCTATATATCGCATACCAGGTATCGTGGATCAGTTTGGATATGTCAAAATACTTGAAGAGGTCATGTTGCCTTACGCTGAAGAGGACATGCCCTTGAAACGGTTGTTTCAACAAGACAATGACCCCAAGCATACAAGTAAACAAGCAAAATCCTGGTTCCAAACCAACAAAATTAATGCCTCGCAGATGTGAAGAAATCATGAAAAACTGGTTATACAACTAAATACTAGTTTAGTGATTCACAGGATTGCTAAAAAAGCAGTTTGAACATAATAGTTTTGAGTTTGTAGCGTCAACAGCAGATGCTACTATTATTGTGAACACCCCCTTTTTTACTTTTTTTACTAATAGCCCAATTTCATAGCCTTAAGAGTGTGCATATCATGAATGCTTGGTCTTGTTGGATTTGTGAGAATCTACTGGTACCTTGTTTCCCATGTAACAATAAGAAATACACTCAAAACCTGGATTAATCTTTTTATTCACATAGCACTACTATTATTGTGAACACTACTGTAGTTATGAAAGTTTTACAGAGGATTCATATCATGATAGGCAAGAGCCTATTCCATTTTCAAGTCAAAGGTCAAAGTCAGGAAAAACCCCTATCCTTTTTTTTTTCCCCAAACATTTTCAAAATGTTCATTTTCAAATTTTCAAAAATTCATAAGTCTGTCAAAAAAGAACAAATTTCTTTCAAATTTGAAGGTGCTATGTATCCTTTATCGACTGACAAAGTTTGATCTGGACCTGATCTGGATTGCAGATTTTGTAGCCATTTAAATTTAACATGGAAAACCCCATTTAATGTATATTTTACATTATATCTTAATCAAACGTGCCCCAATCACTCTCGCATTTGAAAGTAATGTGCAGACTGGCACTCACTATCGCCTGACAAAGTTTGATCCAGATCTGATCCAGATTATAGATTTTGTGGATATTTGAATTTAATATTGAAAAGCCCATTTGATGTACATTTTGCATTATATCTTAATCAAAAATGTCTCAATCACTCTCATTTGTGGTAATAAGGTGCAAACTGGCACTCTCAGTGAATAGACTACAGTAAGGAAAATAAGTATTTGAACACCCTGCAATTTTGCAAGTTCTCCCACTTAGAAATCACGGAGGGGTCTGAAATTTTCATCTTAGGTGCATGTCCATTGTGAGAGACATAATCTAAAAAAATCACAATGTATGATTTTTTTTTATAATTTATTTGTATGTTACTGCTGCAAATAAGTATTTGAACACCTGTGAAAATCAATGTTAATATTTGGTACAGTAGCCTTTGTTTGCAATTACAGAGGTCAAACATTTCCTGTAGTTTTTCACCAGGTTTTCACACACTGCAGCAAGGATTTTGGTCCACTCCTCCATACAGATCTTCTCCAAATCTTTCAGGTTTGGAGTTTCCGCTCCCTCCAAAGATTTTCTATTGAGTTCAGGTCTGGAGACTGGCCAGGCCACTCCAGGACCTTGAAATGCTTCTTACGGAGCCCCTCCTTATTTTCCCTGGCTGTGTGTTTGGGGTCATTGTCATGCTGGAAGACTCAGCCATGACCCATCTTTAATGCTCTTACTGAGGGAAGGAGGTTGTTTGCCAAAATCTCGCAATACATGACCCCATCTATCCTCCCTTCAATACAGTGCAGTCGTCCTGTCCCCGTTGCAGAAGAGCACCTCCAGAGTATGATGTTTCCACCCCCATGCTTCACAGTTGGGATGGTTTTCTTGGGGTTGTTCTCATCCTCTAAACATGGTAAGTTGAGTTGATTCCAAAAAGCTCTATTCTGGTCTCATCTGACCACATGACCTTCTCCCATGCCTCATCTGGATCATCCAGATGGTCACTGCTGAACTTCAAACTGGCCTGGACATGTGCTGGCTTGACCAGGGGGACCTTGCTGCCCTGCAGGATTTTAAACCATGACAGCATCATGTGTTACTAATGTAATTTTTGTGACTGTGGTCCCAGCTCTCTTCAGGTCATTGACCAGGTCCTCCTGTGTAGTTCTGAGCTTTCTCAGAATCATCCTTACCCCACAAAGTGAGATCTTACATGGAATCCCAGACTGAGGGAGATTGACAGTCAATTGTGTTTCTTCCACTTTCTAATAAATAATCATAACAGTTGTCTTCTACCAAGCTGCTTGCATGTTGTTCTGTAGTCCATCCCAGCCTTGTGCAGGTCTACAGTTTTGCCCCTGGTGTCCTTAGACAGCTCTTTGGTCTTGGCTATGGTGGACAGGTTGGAGTGTGATTGATTGAGTGTGTGAACAGGTGTCTTTTATACAGGTAAAAAGTTCAAACAAGTGCAATTAATACAGGTAAAGAGTGCAGAATAAGAGGGCTTCTTAAAGAAAAATTAACAGATCTGTGTGAGCCAGAATTCTTGCTGGTTGGTAGGTGTTCAAATACTTATTTGCAGCAGTAACATACAAATAAATTATTTAAAAAAAATTGTTTGTTTGTTTGTGATTTCTGTGATTTGTCTCTCACAGTGGACATGTACCTAAGATGAAAATTTCAGACCCCTCCATGATTTCTAAGTGGGAGAACTTGCAAAATCACAGGGTGTTCAAATACTTATTTTCCTCACTGTAAGTTTGATCCAAATCTCGTCCGTATTGCAGATTTAACAGATATTTCATTTTATTACTGAAAAGCCCTTTTGATTTGACCTTGAAAATTTTTTCCAAGGTAAAACTTTGTGGAAGTGCAAACTAGTGCTGGCGGAGGTTTGCACTCTAAAAGCGCGGTGCTCTAGTTTTTTTCCTTGAGAAAATTAGAAAAATGTTGTAAAAATACCCCATTTCACAATGTGAAAAGCAGTTTTAATAAATTCCCGTATCCACGCTGTTATCTTGGTCCAAGGCTGGCAGTTTTTAAGTACTACAGACAAATGAGGGAACAATAAGGTACAGCACCCCAGCCCAACCCACCACCACTGTTAGATTTTAAAGAGTCCCACAAGGACTGCAATGACCCTGCATTTGCTAATGAGAAGATTAATAGTTTTATCCATGCATTATCTGTTTATATTCTCTTCATGTCCAGAAGCGCTGCACACCCACATTCGACGACTGTCCACTCATTCCATCAGATCCCAAAATCCACCGGAGACAAACAAATTAAATGATTTTTGCTACCGGAAAAATGATCAATTAAATTTCTTGTGATCAGTTTACTCAATCCGTCAGTGTGTGACTACTGCCTTGGTTCCAGAACAAATCCACTTTGGCCACAACTCTTACTGCAAACGCTCAAATTTTCATCATCATATGACTACTAATAGTACACAGTGATGACATCAGTAAGACGTGGTGGGCTGAGGCTCAGTCGTGTGTGTGTGAGTGTGTGTGTAGGGGGGATTTGAGCACCCAGATACTGTCTTAAATAAATGGTAAATGGACTGCATTCATATAGCACTTTTCCATCTGCATCAGACACTCACCGCGCTTTACACCTAATGCCTCACATTCACCCTGATGTGAGGGTGCTGCCATACAAGGCGCTCACTACACAACGGGAGCAATAGGGGATTAAAAACCTTGCCAGTCAGGCTGGAATTTGAACAGAGGATCTTCTGGTCTCAAGTCCAATGCCTTAACCCAGGGGTTCCCGAGTTCGGTCCTCAAGATATACCTCCCTGACACTCTTAGTCGTCTCCCTGCTCCAACACACCTGAATCCAATGAAAGGCTCATTAAAAGCCTGCTAACGAGTCTTTCATTGGATTCAAGTGTGTTGGAGCAGGGAGACAACTAAGAGTGTCAGGAAGGTAGATCTTGAGGCCTGAACTTGGGCACAACTGGATTAACCACTAGACCATCACCTCCACCTTATTCCCATAAAAACAGATTTTTTTTAAGGTTACAAACCCATCACCTACAGCAGGCTGCTCAATTACTCAAACTCCACGTGCACCTGATGTGGCCAGTGTGTCGTGAAGCACTGCTTCAGTCAGTCATGTTCCACTGTGAAAGTGCAACTTGGGTTTAAAACACTGAATATAGGTAGAATCAGCCACAGATTACTCTTTAATGACGTCACTCTGTAACACAATTTAAACGTAATTTACTGATGAAATGAAACCAATAATCCTGTGTTTCTCTTTCATCTGCTGGTTTCCCAGCCTCGCACTGAAAGATAAAACAGCTTGTACAGTATTATAAAAATATGTTCAAAGATCACTGGAGTGAAATTTAGGGATCTAACCAGTTTTTGTGACCAGCAAAAATTGAGGAAGGCAAATTCTATTTTGTCTTCTCCTGGTCACGTGCTGGCAGGTGAATTTTCCCTGTTGCCTTCAGGTCATCGCTATGCTTCACCTGTCTGCAAGATGAACCGGTTGTTAAATCTTTTATTCCCTCTGCTATTCGTCTCTTAAACTCTTTGTAGGGTCTTTCTTTATATATATATATATATATATATATATATATATATATATATATATATACACTCAACAAAAATATAAACGCAAAACTTTTGGTTTTGATCTCCCATTTTGTATGAGATGAACTCAAAGATCGAAAACTTTTTCCACATACACAATATCACCATTTCCCTCAAATATTGTTCACAAACCAGTCTAAATCTGTGATAGTGAGCACTTCTCCTTTGCTGAGATAATCCATCCCACCTCACAGGTGTGCCATATCAAGATGCTGATTAGTGCACAGGTGTGCCTTAGACTGCCCACAATAAGAGGCCACTCTGAAAGGTGCAGTTTTATCACAAAGCACAATGCCACAGATGTCGCAAGATTTGAGGGAGCGTGCAATTGGCATGCTGACAGCAGGAATGTCAACCAGAGCTGTTGCTCGTGTATTGAATGTTCATTTCTCTACCATAAGCCATCTCCAAAGACGTTTCAGAGAATTTGGCAGTACAGCCAACCAGCCTCACAACCGCAGACCACGTGTAACCACACCAACCCAGGACCTCCACATCCAGGATGTTCACCTCCAAGATCGTCTGAGACCAGCCACTCGGACAGCTGCTGAAACAATCGGTTTGCATAACCAAAGAATTTCTGCACAAACTGTCAGAAACCGTCTCAGGAAAGCTCATCTGCATGCTCGTCGTCCTCATCGGGGTCTCGACCTGACTCCAGTTCGTCGTCGTAACCGACTTGAGTGGACAAATGCTCACATTCGCTGGCGTTTGGCACGTTGGAGAGGTGTTTTCTTCACGGATGAATCCCGGTTCACACTGTCCAGGGCAGATGGCAGACAGCATGTGTGGCGTCGTGTGGGTGAGCGGTTTTCTGATGTCAATGTTGTGGATCGAGTGGCCCGTGGTGGCGGTGGGGTTACGGTATGGGCAGGTGTCTGTTATGGACGAAGAACACAGGTGCATTTTATTGATAGCATTTTGAATGCACAGAGATACTGTGACGAGATCCTGAGGCCCATTGTTGTGCCATACATCCAAGAACATCACCTCATGTTGCAGCAGGATAATGCACGGCCCCATGTTGCAAGGATCTGTACATAATTCTTGGAAGCTGAAAATGTCTCAGTTCTTGCATGGCCGGCATACTCACCGGACATGTCACCCATTGAGCATGTTTGGGATGCTCTGGACCGGCGTATACGACAGAGTGTACCAGTTCCTGCCAATATCCAGCAACTTCGCACAGCCATTGAAGAGGAGTGGACCAACATTCCACAGGCCACAATTGACAACCTGATCAACTCTATGCGAAGGAGATGTGTTGCACTGTATGAGGCATATGGTGGTCACACCAGATACTGACTGGTATCCCCCCCCCAATAAAACAAAACTGCACCTTTCAGAGTGGCCTTTTATTGTGGACAGTCTAAGGCACACCTGTGCACTAATCATGGTGTCTAATCAGCATCTTGATATGGCACACCTGTGAGGTGGGATGGATTATCTCAGCAAAGGAGAAGTGCTCACTATCACAGATTTAGACTGGTTTGTGAACAATATTTGAGGGAAATGGTGATATTGTGTATGTGGAAAAAGTTTTAGATCTTTGAGTTCATCTCATACAAAATGGGAGCAAAACCAAAAGTGTTGCGTTTATAATTTTGTTGAGTGTATATATATATATATACATACATACACACATACACACGGGTATATATATTGGCTAACTTTTTTATGTATTTTTTTGTATTGGGTGGTTACTGTGTTTTGTGTGCCAGTACGCAAGCTGCTGAAATTAATTGCCCCTGGTAGGATGAATAAAGTCATCTAAGTCTAAGTAAGTCAATAAAGACATTGTATTGTACCTGCATTAATAGTAAATGTCCACCAGGTGGAGATATTGATCCACTGCTATGTGGGACACAACAATGACCCATCCGTTGCCTAAATTGTTTAGATGAAGTAATATGAAAATTTCACTACATGCAGTAGAGTTTGTGAGGTACAACAAATTTAAAATAATACTGTTTGGTTATTTCCGGTCTAGTGTTTGCTAATGCTAACTTTGCAGATGTGCATATATGGCAAAAGATATAATTTAAATCCTTTATTTACTTTGCTAGCTGGAGCTTTCGTCATCTTGCAAATCCGATGAACATTGGTGATGTTCGATTTTGGAAACTCCTGCTGGCAGCGGGTGCAGAAAGTTATCGTTGTTGCACCAGAAACAATGGAACAGTAGCAAGCAATATGCAGAAGAGATTGTGCAAGTAACTGAAAATGCAGCACAGACTTCTTGTATGATCCGTTGTGACATTTTACCATATAAGTCATAATTTTTACTGATATTTGTCAAGACAAACAACCACAGCTAGCAGGCTCAGTGCTACCAGAGCTCTTAGCTAGGCTCAGTGGCACCGAACTAGTTGTCCCTCAAAGTGACCATGCCCCTAATCGTGCATAACTTTATAACTTTAAATGTCTTAGACTAAGGAAAAAATTAAATAAAGCAAAATTCAATACCCATACAGTTGTCATGGAGTGACAAATTAGCTACAGAAACCAAAACAGTTTTTTTTAACCACGGTGTTAGTCCTATATAGGCCCTAAGGCTCGATGGTACCCATCCTTATCCTTCTAAGAGGATGAGAACCCACAACTCCACCTGGATGGGACACCAGTCCGACAAAGGTTACTTCTCCAGCCAAGGCCCGTATCCATTTACAGCTGGTTGAAATGAGACAATGTAGAGTGAGTGTCTTGTACCAGAGTATAAACATGTTTATTTCTCCTTTAACATTGGACATTTTAACATGGGGTTCTATGAAAATCTGCTTGCTTTTGGAGTCAGCAAGCAGCCATTCAAGGAACTGCAACTTCTTCTGGATGGGACTCACGTTTTGGTTGTGGCTTGTTCAGTACACAGCAAAGAGGCTTAAACCTTTTTTCACGTTACCTGCAAAGCCATGGTACCTATTAACACAAGACTAACATATTCTCATTTTGTGCAAGTAGTGATAACAAATCTGCAAAACTATGGGTTCAATTAGTGGGACTTTGTTCAGACTATTCAGAGTCTAAAAAGCTAAACAGACAGGAAAATGCAACTTGAATGTGCATATATGCTCTGTTCAAGTTGGCTTTCTGTGCAAATATTCCAAAAGCATGTCTTCAGGAAAAGATCATAACTAGCTGCCATGCTAAGCTGCACATTCACCCAAGAGCAAGTTGATAATTCCCAGTGACAAACTAAGCCTGCAAAGGGTTTGTTTTATGATTACGTGGCCTCTCCTATAGGAAGTACAGTGGGAGGTGGGGGACAGAAAGCAAAGGTGGGAGTGGCTCTACTCTATTATATCTGCATGCTACTCAGGCTAAGAAAATCCAATGATTTCTGGATCACGTGTGTGTGAGGTCTCATGCTGTACAGTGTAGCCATAGTTTGGCTATTGAAATAGCTTTTAGTAAGGTTTTAATCGGCACGGTTAGCAAGACAGTATGAGGAGTTCATCTCACGTACTGCTCACGTCTAAACTGTACAGCACAACCGTGAAAGAAAAGCTGAGGCTGAAGTGAGGATTTTGTTCTCTATGCATCACCTAAAACTCTGCACAGCTGCTGCTGCATAAGTTGTTTGAGTTGACGCAAGGCTTTCTGTTGTGCCCCCTGTTCCAACCCCCAAATCTACCCCTCTGTTGTGCAGCTGTTGGATTATCACACTCCAGGCTGTGAAAGGCTGCCTCTGAAAGTCACATGGTGAAGTGGTGGGGGGTGGGGTGGGTAAAATCATATGGAATTTTGCATTACACAGAGAGAAGAGTGAAACGGAGAAGCTTGGGTCCAACAGCAGCGCAGCAGAGATAAACATATATTTACACATGACTAAAGATAAAAACTGAACTGAATCTAAAGGAATTGACTTTTTATGTCAAAACACTCATTTTCAAGTATTCGAGAGAGCAGTGGAAAACCAAAGACTGGTTCAAAAATCTTAAATAGTTAAATCTTTAACAGACTTAAAGCTGCATAACAGAATCTGACAACATCTCGTGTAAGGTTTCACATTGCAACTCATCCAATACCCTTCACTGCAAAAATGCAAAATGTAGCATTTCTACTAAAAAAAAATAGTAATAAAAAAAAAAATCTAATCTACACTTACAGAAGACACAAAAACGATAAGATAAAACTTTATTGATCTCACAGAGGAGAAATTCACGTTACGCCAGCTCTTAAA
The DNA here is from genome assembly GCF_902500255.1 of Thalassophryne amazonica. Classification (NCBI taxonomy): domain Eukaryota; kingdom Metazoa; phylum Chordata; class Actinopteri; order Batrachoidiformes; family Batrachoididae; genus Thalassophryne; species Thalassophryne amazonica. Next base: position 160,951,846 of record NC_047103.1, read on the forward strand.
AAAAAACAAAAAAAAAAAACAAGATGGGTGCAAGTAGAGGAAAATGTTCATCAAACAGCGTGTGCAAGGATAAGCAATAATAATAATACTTGTAACAGTACAATAAAATAAGAAAATGAGGTAGAAATAGAATATGTATGTGTAGAATATATATGCTGTGTTACTTATTAAAAACCAGTTAAAACCCCGTGATTTCCTGTAAAATAAATAAATAAATGAATAATTGCCAACGGAACAGGTGAAAATTCACTTAGGTTTTCCTGGCATAAGGTCTTTAAATTAATTGAGAAAACTCATTTAGACTTTTATTTTACAAGATATAGGAAGTGTTACATCTTTTACAAACAACACAGCATCTTTAAAGTGTTATGGTGAGTAAAAAAAACTCTTTCAAAGAATTATACAGGTTTTTTTTGACAGATTCATGGGTCTAAAATAACATGTGGCTATGTTTAATGATCATTCAGACATTAACCAGCTTCAACAAGTTTTATTTAGCCAATGAGCTGTTTGCCATTTCTTGCAAAAATGCTGGTTCAAACAATCACATTTTTTATTTTAGTTTGAATCACACTTAAATCTCATCTCCACATGAAAATAATATTATACTAATGTGTCCTTGAGAAAAGGTGTTTGATTCATGCAAGACAGAAAAACAAAAAAAACAACAACCTGGAGCTGTCACCCTTCCTCAAAAGTGTTTTTATTTTTATTTTTTAAGGCAATAAACTCTGCAGTGACTATTTCAACAATGGATAAAAGTCTACAATATCCAATACAGGAGGGAAAAAATCTGCATAATTAATGGTAGCGCACATTCAATGTAGTGCGTGAAGATTTATTTATACATTTAAGTTGCACACTTTGATTACATGATCACTGATTGATATTGCAATTACGCTTGCAATGTGATTAATTGTGCAACCCTAGTAGTTACAACTTCAAAAATTTCTACTTGAAATAAATTCAGTATGATGTGTAAATATTTAAATGTTAAGAAGCAAATTACTTCCTCGAATTACATAAACAATAACAATACTTAAGGCATTTATATCACAAAATTTAAGTGAAAAAGCATTCATTTTAGCTTATGGCAGTGGTGAAGAGGACTGAAGTATGTGGATTGGAGTACATGGAGTGACAGTGGACAGTCTCATGGAGGAGTTGAGCAGCCAGAGCACAGCTCAAATACTATACAAATAATGGATGGTAAGGAGTCCAACATAGAGAAAAGTTTACGCCTCGTCCAATATAACTTTTCTTCATCCAATATTTCTCTATGTTGGACTCCTTGCCATCCATCAATTGTTATGTTCTCCACCCCCCTCCCAAATTAAGCAAACAACAAAGAGTCAAGTAAACTAGATCAATTTATTTTGTTGTGAACAGCATATGATTGATTCTGATGCGATGAATGCTTCTAAAACGTCAGTAGCGTGCTTCTCTACCTTCTTAGTGTTTTTGGCATCCTTGGAGTTCAATATTTCCACCAGTTCCTCCTCTGTGAACTCAGCAAACCTCACTGGCAGACGATTTTCTGCTGTTGTTGACATGTTTGTTGCCATTTTTTCAACCAGCGTCTGTCAGCTAGTTCCTGACCTTCGCATGCCATGCTCTGATTGGCTAGCTGTTGGCAGTAAGCTCTAACGCTATTGGTCAGTGGGAACCAATCCAATATAACTTTTGGTCCTAGCCTTTTTGGATCCTTTTGGATCCAACATAACTTTCTGGCACCAAGCATGCCAAAATACAGGTAAATGATGGACAGAAAGGCTAATCTGTGATTGGCTATTGCAATCTGAGTGGAGAACATAGTACGATGACTATCCAATAACAGTTCTAACATTAAGGCTCCATTTTCAGACACTTTAGACATCATCTTTTCACTTATGACAAAATTACATAAATCTGTGCATATTTATTTAGAACATAAACACCATGTTTAGCAAGCAGAAGTTAACCAACTAATTAATGTTACTTGACTGATCAACAACTCCACAATAAACAGCTTCTTGTTGCTACTGAACAGGCAAAAATGTTATTAGAAGTGTCCAATTGGATAAACTGCCTCAAAGCAGAGCAAAGGATCTGCAGCTTTAGGCACTCCGGCATAGGCCTCATTTTTCAGCACCAAAGACCGTCCCTTGGTTAAGACACTCAGAATTACCTTTGTTGATTTGTGGTCAGCCAGCTGTGATTTGACACTGCTGAGCATGGTGTGAAAAAAAATAAACGGTCGGACTTTTAATCACAGAAATGACTCTGGTCCCACATGTGAGCATTTTAATGGAAATACATTGCGATCGGACGGGACATTTTATCCGATGTGAGTCTCATAATACCAGCAAATGCACAGAGGGTGATCTACAAATATTACTTGATTTGCACAACTTCCCCTCTTGTCAAAAGCTCATGTACACACACACACAAGGCCTGCTGCAGATGCTGTTAAAACGTAAATATTGTTTTTGATTAATTGATCGAGGAGCTTTATTGAATATGTACAAATTGTACATAAGACAATAGGATCTTAATAATTAATTAAACAACTGCAAATTTTAAAGAATACAATGCTCATACGGCTGAGGGTATTTTAGCATTGCGTTATATTTTCCTTTTGTTTGCACCTTGTAAAACCAATTGCATATTAAACAATAATAACAATAATAATAATAATAATAATAATAATAAAACAGAAATCCTTCATCAGCAACCCCAGGACCACTTTGTCTAACAGACTGTAAAAACACTGTGAAACACTCTAAAATAACTTTAAATAAAGCTCAAATAATGCAATGAATGATATGAAATAGAATTAGTGAATTTATATTTCATTCAAAACAAAAAAAGTCATAGAATGTCTAAGTATTCATTATCCAAACAACACAATTTCCGTTGTCGGTTCAATCAGTGTCTGCAAATGTTAAGGAGTTAGCAGCAGTTGAAAATCAATTTTCACCACATCAGAAAAAAAATGCAGATGGTGAGTCAGTATATCATGAATCACTTCATGGGCAGATATTCAAAATCTGTCTTGGTTGTGAAATGATAGCAGCTTTCTGTGGATTTTACTGCAGCTGAAGTTTGTTGAAAAATCACACCTAGTATTAGTCAGTGTTGGGTACCAAATCCAACCAAATTCTGTCCTCAGGTGTACTGCACAGAGCATAAAACACTACAACAGAAAAGTCTTCTTTGAAAAGAGAAACAACAACTAATGCAATTGTTCTGAAACAGTGAGTTAAAGTCAATCCACAGAAAAATAGCAATTATTTAGATTTTCAACTAACTGGTTAAATCATGAAGGGAAATGCAAACCTGACTGGTTCCAGCTTTCGCTTTTTCTATTTCTATGTCAGTGAATATTAGTAAAACTTACTAATACCACACATTTCACAAACATAAGATCACAAAGTGCATACATAATAAACAACGAGGTCAAAATGAGGGGGGAAAAATAGGTTAAAAAATGGTGCTTAAGTACACACACAAGACTGAATAAAACCCAAAGATCAAAATGCTACCCATACGGAAGTCTGGATCAAAATGTCTGCAGTCCACATACTCAGTGGAATGTGGCATCGAAAGGAGCTAATTCCAGAGTTTAGGTGCAATCAACTGAAAGACAAATAACTATGTGGGACTTTCATTCATCTGAAGACCTGAGAGCCCAGCAAGAAAAGAGATGGATTGAAAAGGTTAGAAATGCAACAGTGTTCTTCATCATACAGAGCTAAAAAAAAAAAAAGGGAAGCAAGAACTTTATTTTAAAGTCTAAACTAAACTGGAATCCAATGGGAGAAGCACGTCCTATATCGACCCTGATGCCCACTGGTGCTTCTCTCTGGATTCTATAGCATTAAGTGGATGAGCTCCCGGAGACACCAGTCCATCACAGATAAATTCTCCAGGCAAGGCCAGTACCAATTTGAAGTTAGGTGGATTAAGACAATGCAGATGAAGTATCTTGTCTAAGGACATAGATAAAATTAACGTAATAAGGTTTGTCAGGTGGTTAAATGCAGCTACAGTGTGAATTTGAAATAATTTAAGTACGACTAATCTCCATTTTAGTACGTGTCAAACATGCGACATGTCAATCTAAAAACAATGGTTTATCCAAACAGACACTAATTATGAAGGCTAGCCTGAAGGGGAGAGCCTGAACACCCATTATGAATGAAAGAGAGTAGAGCATATGATTTTTCAGACTGAGGTGTGAAATGTAGTAATCTGAGTCTATGTTTTGTATGCATTCATTTTCAGTTAACCCATGATTGACAGCATTCAAACATTCATTTAAATCTTTACGGACCCTATCAGGTCTAAAAGAACAATACAAATGGATATCAATGGCACAAATATAAAAAGAAATACTATTAAAACTACGAGTAATATGTCCATGTGGTAGCATCTATTATTAAAACAAAATTGGGCTCAGCAGTGAATCCTGAGGGACACCACATGGCAATGCAGCATTTTCAGAAAAACGTCTTTATGAGATGCAAAGAAAACAAAGCTAACACAGACCCAGAAACACAGAAAAACATGTTTCACCTACATATCAAGATACTGTGATAACTCAGCCACATGGGGTATGCAGCCAGCACATTATGAGTGCCGGTCCCAAGCCCGGATAAATAAGGAGGGTTGCGTCAGAAAGGGCATCCGGCGTAAAACAAGCCAACCAACTATGCAGACTAAGAATCGAATTCCCATACCAGATCGGTCGCGGCACAGGTTAACAACATCCCCCACCGGTGCCGTTGCCCAACAGGGTGCCGGTGGAAATTGGGATACTGCTGGGCGAAGACGACGAAGAAGAGGAGGAAAACATTGCCACAAACAGCAGGAGAAGAAGAAAATTAGAAGGGTGGAAATGAGAGTGGGGACTTTGAATGTTGGTAGTATGACTGGTAAAAAGGGAGAGAGCTGGCTGATATGATGGAGAGGAGAAAGGTAGACATATTGTGTGTGCAAGAGACCAAGTGGAAGGGAAGTAAGAGCAGGAGCATCAGCGGTGGGTACAAGTTGTTGTACCATGGTGAGGACAGGAAGAGAAATGGTGTTGGGGTCATTTTAAAGGAAGAGTGTTAAAAGTGTGTTGGAGGTTAAGCGAGTGTCTGACAGGGTGATGAGTGTGAAGATGAAAATTGAAGGGGTGATGATGAATGTCATCAGTGCATATGCCCCACAGGCAGGTTGTGAGATGAAGGAGAAAGAAGATTTCTGGAGTGTGTTAGATGAGGTGGTGGAGAGTGTGCCCAAGCATGAAAGAGTGGTGATATGAGCAGACTTCAATGGGCATGTTGGTGAAGGGAACAGAGGTGATGAGGAAATAATGGGTAGATATGGTATCAAGGATAGGAATGGGGAAGGACAGATGGTAGCTGATTTTGCAGAAAAGATGGAAATGGCAGTGGTAAATACCTACTTTAAGAAAAGGGAAGAGCACAGGGTAACATAAGAGTGGAGGAAGGTGCACACAGGTGGACTACATTCTCTATAGGAGATGCAAGCTAAAATAAATCACAGACTGTAAGGTGGTGGCAGGAGAGAGTGTTGTTAGACAGCATAGGATGGTTGTTTGTAGGATGACTTTAGCGGTAAGGAATAAGACGAGAGTGAGAGCTCAACAAAGGATTAGATGGTGGAAGCTGAAGGAGGAAGACTGTTGTGTGAAATTTAGCGAGCAGGTGAGAGAAGCACTGGTTGGAGGGGAAGCAATTTTGGACAACTGGAAAAGTACTGCAGATGTGGTGAGGGAGACAGCTAGGACAGTACTGAGTATGACATCTGGACAGTGGAAGGAAGACAAGGAGACTTGGTGGTGGAATGAAGAGGTCCAGGAAAGCATAAGGAGAAAGAGGTTGGTGAAAAAGTTTTGGGATAGTCGGAGAGATGAAAAAAGTAGACAGGAGTACAAAGAGATGCGGCGAAAGGCGAAAAGAGAAGTAGCAAAAGCAAAGGAAAAGGCATATTGCAAGCTGTACAAGAAGTTGAATAGTAAGGAAGGAGAAAAGGACTTGTACCGATTGGCCAGCCAAAGGGACAGAGCTGGAAAGGATGTGCAGCAGGTTAGGGTGGTAAAAGGTGCACATGGTAATGTGCTGACAAGGGAGGAGTGTGTGCTGAGAAGGTGGAGGGAATATTTTGAAGAGCTGATGAATAAAGAAAATGAGCAAGAGAAAAGGCTGGATGATGTGGCGAGAGTAAATCAGGAAGTACAAGAGATTAGCAAGGAAGAAGTGAGGGCTGCTATGAAGAGGATGAAGAGTGGAAAGGCAGTTGGTCCAGATGATATTCCAGTGGAGGCATAGAAATGTCTAGAAGAGATGGCAGTAGAGTTTCTAACCAGATTGTTTAATAATGTTTAATGTTTAATAAAAGCTCTGAGAATACTGTTGGAGAAGTACAGAGAAGGACAGAAAGAGTTACATTGTGTGTTTGTGGACTTAGAAAAAGCTTATGATAGGGTGCCAAGAGAAGAGTTGTGGTATGGTATGAGGAAGTCTGGAGTGGCAGAGAAGTATGTTAGGGTAGTGCAGGACATGTACAAGAATAGTGTGACAGCGGTGAGATGCGCAGTCGGAATGACAGACTCATTCAAGGTGGAGGTGGGATTACACCAAGGATCAGCTCTGAGTCCTTTCTTGTTTGCAGTGGTGATGGACAGGTTGACGGATGAGATCAGACAGGAGTCCCCATGGACTATGATGTTTGCAGATGACATTGTGATCTGTAGTGAGAGTAGAGAGCAAGTTGAATCTAGTCTGGAGAGGTGGAGATATGCTTTGGAGAGAAGGGGAATGAAAGTCAGTAGAAGCAAGACTGACTACATGTGTGTGAATGAGAGGGAGCCCAGTGGAATAGTGCAGTTACAAGGAGCAGAAGTGGTGAAAGTAGATGAGTTTAAATATTTGGAGTCAACTGTTCAAAGTAATGGAGAGTGTAGTAAAGAGGTGAAGAAGAGAGTGCAGGCAGGGTGGAATGGGTGGAGAAAGGTGGCAGGAGTGATTTATGACCGAAGAATATCAGCAAGAGTGAAGGGGAAAGTTTACAAGACAGTAGTGAGACCAGCTATGTAGTATGGTTTAGAGATGGTGGCACTAACAAAAAAGCAGGAGGCAGAGCTGGAGGTGGCAGAGCTGAAGATGTTGAGATTCTCTTTGGGAGTGACAAGAATGGACAAGATTAGGAATGAACATATCAGAGGGACAGCTCAGGTGGGACGGTTTGGAGACAAAGTCAGAGAGGCGAGATTGAGATGGTTTGGACATGTGCAGAGGAGGGACCCAGGGTATATAGGGAGAAGGATGCTGAGGATGGAGCCACCAGGCAGGAGGAGAAGAGGGAGGCCAAAGAGGAGGTTCATGGATGTGCTGAGAGAGGACATGCAGGTGGTTGGTGTGACAGAGGAAGATACAGAGGACAGGGTGAGATGGAAACGATTGATCTGCTGTGGCGACCCCTAACGGGAACAGCCGAAAGACCAAGGAGAAGAAGAAGATCAAGATACTGTGATCCAGAGTAACAAATGCTGCACTGAGATCCAGCAACACTAACAAAATTCACCAGCATCTATAGATATTACATTATTTGTGACTTTAAATAATGAAGTACTCATGCACAATTCTGACTCATCATGATGTTGCCTTCCAAAAACAGACCGACAGGGGAGTGGCAGCAAACAAACCAGGGATGCTGGGTCACAAACCTTTTTCATGGTTATAATGATGACCACTGTGAAACCAAGCTGAGAATATGTGGCACACAAAAGTGGTAAATGTCTCCTTGCATGGGTGTAATTTAAGTGAGGAGTTCAGGCTCTACTCCTTAGAGAAGAAACAGAAGTCAAACCAATAAGTATAACCCATCCAGAGTTCCAGATGTCACCAGCAGGAGTTGTTAATGAAGCATGTGCGAGAAGCGGCACAGTATGATTACGCCCGTGTTCCTACACCATTATTATGCCCATGTGGGTGGTTGTCTCTTCTGGCCTTCACTACTACTCTGAAACGTATGTGTGGTTTTGTGTTGTTACTCGTCTCTAGATAGGACCTCCCACAGCTGAGCGCAGCCTTTTGGCCACAAAATGATCTTCTCTCAAAAAGCATCCTCCTGCCTCTACCCTCCCCCTGTTCTTTATTATGGGCGAAGGCCTCATTACATAGTATGGCATTTTCTCCTTTGTCAGCTAAAAACATTCAGATGTCATTTATTAACAAGACAATGGAAGCAAAGACGAATGTTCAAAACTGAGGAATCATCCAAGCCTAGATTAACCTGAACAGTGTGAGCATTACATATTTAGGCAAATATTATGCCTCAATGTACTGTCATATTTGATGAGCACAGAAAATAATCATACAGACACAATAAATGTGTTTTGTGTTGATCATCTTTGTGATCACTATAAAAAAACTACATATTTTCAACTAAATATAATCCCTTTAGTCTCTAGGATAATAATCATTGGTTAGCTACATACTATTCTGAATAGAACACCTCTGTCAAACCATTCTCAAGTAACAACTATTATAAAATAAAAATTCATTAAATTCGTATTAATATGCAAATATACAGTTGTATGCAAACGTTTGGACACCGCTGATAATTTTCATGATTTTCCTTTATAAATCATTGATTGTATGGATCAGAAATTTTTGTTAAATATATCCTACAGCAGACAAACACACTGATATTTGAGAGGTGAAATGAAGTTTCTAGTATTTACAGAAAGTGTGCAATAATTATTTAAATAAAATTAGGCAGGTGCATAAATTTGGGCACCCTTGTTATTTTATTGATTTTAATACATTTAGCACTAATTATTGGAACACAAAACTGGTTTGGTAAGCTCACTGACCCTCGACCTCCTTACACAGGTGAATCCAATCATGAGAAAGGGCATTTAAGGTGGCCAACTGCAAATGCATCTCTTCTAATGAGTGGCAACATGGGAGCCTCTAAACAACTCTCAAATGACCTGAAAACAAAGAATGTTTAGGGGAAGGATACAAAAAGCTATCTCAGAGATTTCAGCTGTCAGTTTCCACTGTGAGGATCATAGTGAGGAAATGGAACACCGCAGGCAGAGGTAGCCTTTTCTAGGTACACGCCACAAACAGAGTTGCTTGAGGTATGCTAAAGAACATTTGGACAAGCCAGCTTTATTTTGGAATAAGGTGCTGTGGACTGATGAAACTAAAATTGAGTTATTTGGACATAGCAAGGGGCGGTATGCATGGCTGAAAAAGAACACAGCATTCCAAGATAAATGCCTTCTACCTACAGTAAAATATGGAGGTGGTTCCATCATGCTGTGGGGCTGTGTGGCCAGGGCAGGTAATGGGAATCTGGTTAAAGTTGAGGGTCACATGGATTCCAGTCAATATCAGCAGACTCTTGAGAGCAATGTTCATGAATAAGTGATAAAGCTGAAGTTGCGCCGGGGCTGGATCTTTCAACAAGACGACGACCCTAAACACTGCTCAAAATCTACTAATGCATTCATGCAGGGGAACAAGTACAACATTCTGGAATGGCCATCTCAGTCCACAGACCTGAATATTATTGAAAATCTGTGGTGTGATTTTAAGTGGGCTGTCCATACTCGGAAACCAACAAACCTGAGATGTTTTGTAAAGAAGAATGGTCCAAAATACCTTCAACCAGAATCCAGACTCATTGGAAGCTATAAGAAGCATTTAGAGGCTGTTATTTCTGCAAAAGGAGGATCTACTAAATACTGATGTATTTTTTTCTGTTGGGGTGCCTAAATTTATGCACCTGCCTCATTTTGTTTAAAGAATTATTGCACACTTTCTGTAAATCCTATAAACTTCATTTCACTTCTCAAATATCACCGTGTTTGTCTGTTATATGATATATTTAACTGAAATTGCGGATCCAAACAACCAATGATTTATAAAGGAAAATCACAGAAATCATAAGGGGTGCCCAGACATTTGCATACAACTGTATACACCAGACACTGTACAAAATATAACCAACTCATCTACTCTCCAGGGGGTACTATAGTGTAACTGTCTACCATGTCGTCTTAATGGGTTATCATGTTTGCAAGACTGAAAATAAAATATTTCACCCTCACTAACGTTCCAATATATGCACCAAACGACCCTAACATCTAATCAGCTCATCTCCTCCCTGTAAGGTACTTATGGCGTAAGTATCAAGTGTCTACCACATATTAATAGTTTCCATACAAGAATGGTTTGACACACAAATACAGACACAGAATAAATATAGGACATAAAAACTAATCATCTGGGGTAAAATAATCAAATTCTTGTACAATACCCCACACTTTGAAGGTGCACAGTTGTTGCATAAAACTGACATTACTAATCTGTAAATCTCAAACCCTGGACTGAACTTCTCCCAGTGTAGTTTAAAAAAAAACAAAAACAAAAAAGCCTCATTGGTGTCTTGTTTTCTGGGAACAAAACTTGTCATGATTCATCCATTATCTACTCTGGTTTACATGTGTAAACATGTTCTGACACTGTTATTGCCAAACAACAAAAAGCACTATAATGTGTATATACTGTATTATACAGTGTGAGATTAAAAGTACAACGTATTTTAATGGTTTGACATTTTAGCTCCACCTTAAACGATGCAAGTGGAGGGAAGCAGCAACCTCAAAATGAAGCCAATGCATAAGTGGCTACTTGAGGCTGGCTTGAAAAGAAAAACATGTTTGTAGCCTGGCACAAAAACAGTTTTGGTCTCTATAGACCCCATTCCATTCTGGGCATGGTCAACCAAGATGGATCATGCAAAACCATTTTGTCAGTCAACCTGCTGCAGATGAAAGTCGAAGCAGGAATGTTCAAAATGTCTTAAAACATCCTAAACACCCACCTCTTTTTTCGATGCCCCATGCATGCTACAGAGATTCTTTGGATGAACCGACATTAGCTTGTTACAAGGAGAAGCTAAAGGCGATTCACAGCATCCATCCTTACGAGGTAGATGCTTGTGACTGGAGTCTGGATGTTATTTTTTTGTCATGGAAAAAAATGAAAGCTTTGAAAGCAATGAGTTTTGCAGACAATGTTCAATTTCATATTCCCAACATTACCACCTCAAATAAGTTTAAAAATAAAATAAAATAAAAATCCGCAGTTTTTTTTCCCAATGGGTTGCAAGTCACATTGCATCACTGAAACATGAACATTTTTATTTAACCTTTATTTAACCAGGTTAGTCTCACTGAGCTCGAGATCTCTCTTGCAAGGAAACCTGGACAATCAAAGTTTCCAATTCACCAATTCATTCCCAACCCCATCGTCTTATCACATAATCAACCCACAACCACAATTAAAGTCTGAGGATTGAAATGACTATTTTAGATAAGCCATGCATGTTCAATGTTGTAGTGATTCGGCAAATCTGTTTGAACAAATAATGCAAAATGTGAACTGAGCCAGTAATTCGGATACATCTCAACCTTTTATGGGCCATATAATCAAGTGATGTGGCATGGCTGTGACCAGTGGTGGGCACAGTTCCGCGTTGTTCTGCTGGGAGAGAACTGAGCTCACAGCCGTCTGGCTCATTGTAAGTTTTTGGGTTTGTGATCGCTTTTGATTTTACTCAGAAGCCTCGGCGGTGCTTAAACCCGAAACTGGTTTGTCAGTAGCCGGACAGTACTAAAAATTTGCGGCTAGCTGTAACTTCCGCTAATTTTTTTTTTCCGGTTTACCGTCATAAAAGTTAACTTTTCAGTTAGCAGATTAGCAGTTACTGAAGCTAACCTTTTGGTTAGCTGTGCCCACCAATGGCTGTGATGCATAGTGGCAAGGGCGAAGTGACCATGGTGCGATACATCCAGTTACCTTTTTAATGTGCGTCTTACACCTAAATATTAATATGCTATGTTTGGGGCATCTTTAAATTAAATGGAGCCAAATTTCACTTTCTTTAAGCTACATACTGCAAATGTTTCTGATGATCACAAATGGGTGAAGGAAAAAATAAAAATCAGGGACTGCAAAATGCAATGGTAAATGGAGGGCCAAATGGCCAATTTTCACAATTTTTAGAGCTTGTGTAATCCAGCCCTGGGGAGAGTTTTATTTTATTTGTTGGATTTCGGAGTTTTGCAGTTGCTATATTACTTTACTCCACCAAAAACACTTACCTGAGATAAAATGCTCAGAGCACACTTTGTAATGCTGTTTGCTCGGGTCAGGGTTGAAACTTGCTCTGTTGACCCGCGCTAACCACAGCCAGTGTTGCTTGGAAGAAAATCCCTCCGTACACCAATTATAAATTAACCACTGTCTCCCTTTAGAGAAAGATGGAGATTCATGGCTCACCGGTGTTCACTCTATGTTTACGCTCACTGCTTTACAACATGGAGGCATGCTAGAAATGATGGGTAACCACACCCACAATGGAAAAGGGTCTTTAGCTAGGTTCCCCATTCATGACAACTGGATGGGGGGAGGTGGGAATTTTATACAACTCATCAGTTTAAGATATTTAAAGCCATACAGTTATAAATAATTAGGGGTGCGGTCACTTCGAGTGACAGCTAGTGTGACTGGTCCAGCATCGCGCAGAGGTTGTCACAAACAGTGGTCGCTAACTGCATTTTTCCTTTTTGAGTATTTTATGACAAATATCTGAAATAATATGGCTTTCCGTTTGGTTAATTGTGCCAACGATCCATCTAAGAAATCAGCGCTCCCATATTTTTGTTACGTGAAATATTAATATTTATATTGTACATTAGCGCTAATTAGTATGTATCGATAGGTTTTTCACATTGGGGCCACAGTTACTGAGGCAACATGCCAGTCATGTTTTTAATATCCATATCCAAGCCATTCATTATGAAAATGACTGCCCAGTCTGCAAAGATATGTGCTAATCTAATCTAATATGTGCTAATATGTGGGTGTGTTTGGGCTTCATTCATCCCACCAGTGTCACAGCGGTCTTGCCCCATTCCACCTTTTCACCCACTTATGAGTTGGCCAGGAGTTAGACTGAGTCGGGCACTGCTATGATGGGAACATCTAGGCCGATCCCATTTGAGCTTCAAACCTGTTCTTCAGAAAATGTATGGGTGACTTTATGGAGGGTTTGTCCAGTATGTATACAGTTTGAAAACAGACCCCTCCTCTGTTAAGGTTAAGACATTTGTTTTTATTATCCATTATGCAGTAAAACTGTGGGCTTAACATATCCTTTGTTTGTAAATCATGATCATCTACGCAAAACTAATATAAAATTATGATGTAGTGTAGTGTGTTCTACAGCCTTACCTCGGTGACGTCCATGACCTTGATGGCAGCCAGCTGTCCGGTCTTGACATGACGTCCCTGTGAAGATAAAATATTTAAAAAATAGTGAGCTTCCATACTTCTATTGGCCAACACACTCTTCTCTTAACTGCCAAATGGGTAGTCATGTTTCACAGACTAAGCAGTTAATGCTCCCATGGTTCCTTGTGGTTATTTCCTACTCACTGTGTCAAAGTGCTTAAGGGGTATCCAAGTTTGTTTGTTTGTTGTTGCAAGTCAGATATCGTAAACCCTCCACTTATCTCGACTTTTTGACAAGATTTTTAAAAATATAAAATAAAATAGTTATATTCAATACAGTCAACCAATTTATCAGTATTCAACCCTTAATGAAAATGTTTATCTTCATACAAAGACTTTAATGTGCTCAAATGCATCTCGCATCCAATCTAAATTTATCAACATGTGGGGGCAATATCATTCCCAAGCAACTTAGTCCCAAAATTCCAAAACCTCCGTGCACTCTTGACACCACACTGCCACTCCTTACATAAACAAAAGACAAAAATAGAGCTCTCAGTACAACCCCTTCCATTCCCCTGTGAGGACATAAAACACTGGACATTTGGAGTCAAAATAATAAAGGGTATTCCCCTTGTAAGCCTTTAAGGATTAGGCTGTGAAACCGCTGTTGCACCCTGCTGATGGTTGAAGCAAAACGGCCTAGAAAATGGTCTACTGACTTGGTCGTACATCCATGCCTGTCAATCTGTCATGAAACGCGACATAAATGATATAATATACAAAAACATCTGCACCTGTTTGAACTTGTTACCTGTATAAAAAACAACTGTTCACACACTCAATCACACTCCAACCTGTCCACCATAGCCAAGACCAAAGAGCTGTCTTAGGACACGAGGGACAAAACTGTAGACCTGCACAAGGCTGGGATGGACTACAGGACAACAGGCAAGCAGCTTGGTAGAAGACAACAACTGTTATGATTATTTATTAGAAAGTGGAAGAAACACAAGATGACTGTCAATCTCCCTCAGTCTGGGATTCCATGCAAGATCTCACTTTGTGGGGTAAGGATGATTCTGAGAAAGCTCAGACGTACACAGGAGGACCTGGTCAATGACCTGAAGAGAGCTGGGACCACAGTCACAAAGATTACATTAGTAACACATGATGCTGTCATGGTTTAAAATCCTGCAGCAGGGGCAGCAAGGTCCCCCTGCTCAAGCCAGCATATGTCCAGGCCCGTTTGAAGTTCACCAGTGACCATCTGGATGATCCAGAGGAGGCATGGGAGAAGGTCATGTGGTCAGATGAGACTAGAATAGAGCTTTTTGGAATCAACTCCACTTACCATGTTTAGAGGATGAGAACAACTCCAAGAAAACCATCCCAACCGTAAAGCATGAGGGTGGAAACATCATACTCTGGGGGTGCTCTTCTGCAAAGGGGACAGGACGACTGCACTGTATTGAAGGGAGGATAGATGGGGTCAAGTACTGTGAGATTTTGGCAAATAACCTCCTTCCCTCAGTAAGAGCATTGAAGATGGGTCACGGCTGGGTCTTCCAGCATGACAATGACCCCAAACACACAGCCAGGGCAACTAAGGAGGGGCTCTGTAAGAAGCATTTCAAGGTCCTGGAGTGGCCTGGCCAGTCTCCAGACCTGAACTCAAAAGAAAATGTTTGGAGGGAGTTGAAACTCCAAACCTGAAAGATCTAGAGAAGATCTGTATGGAGGAGTGGACCAAAATCCCTGCTGCAGTGTGTGCAAACCTGGTGAAAAACTACAGGAAACATCTGAGCTCTGTAATTGCAAACAAGGGCTACTGTACCAAATATTAACATTGATTTTCACAGGTGTTCAAATACTTATTTTCAGCAGTAACATACAAATAAATTATTAAAAAAATCATACATTGTAACTTCCGGATTTTTTTTTTTTTTTATGTCTCTCACAGTGGACATGCACTAAGAAGAAAATTTCTAAGTGGGAGAACTTGCAAAATCGCAGGGTGTTCAAATACTTATTTTCCTCACTGTAAATATTACATTAACCATAAGTAGGACATTAGTAAAACACGGATTAAATCATCACTTTTAAAAGCACCCAGTTTTCTTTGGAAAAGACAGGGAACATATACATGGAGAATGGGCAGGGGGTGGCCTTGAACCGGGAACCTTCTGCTCTGGAACTTTGTATTTATTAATGATTGATGTAAATTAAGTTGAACACATATTCAGTGACTTTGAAATGTTCATGTATCCATCCCCGGACTTTGCTAAAGAAAACTGGTTGAAAAGGTGATTATTAAATCCTTGTATTGAGATTTGTTAATGTCTAATTGGCCTCTAAAAATTCACAGACTGTGAATAAAACTGTTTGTAATTCCTATGATTTTGTTCAACACTTTGAAGTCTACACTACAAGCATGTCATGACTGTTTCATTTCATCTCCACTGAGGTGGAGTCCAGAGGCAAAATGAGAAAAACTGACTTATCCAAATAGTTATGGACCCAACAGTGCATTATACAGAGTTCTGTGTAGTTGAAAGTGATGGCATAATCACACCAACACAGGCACACATGGGCACCACCGCTGTCTGAGCCATTACATTCCACAGTCAATTAAAAGGCCATGGATTATGACAATAAAAACCATGCATGCTTTGGGGCCCACTCTTTTCAGGAGGGAGGGGATGAGATGGGCACTTTATAGTGCCTGTAATCCTCTCCACTTTGATCCCAAGAGCTGCCACTACAATAACAAGCCCGAAGCTGACATCATGGTTGTCACACATTCTCCCTGCTGGAAGTGACTGGCATTGGAATCAAAGTCATCCAAAACTTTAAAAACTTTATGAAGTAAATTAAAATCCTACAAGTCAGAATGAGTCCAAATTCTGATGAGCATTTTGACTCATTTCTCTTCCATATTCTTGAAAGATCAAATCACTTTTATACCTTAGTCCATACAAAAACATTGTTATCAATGTCACTGTCACACTCACCTTTGATGACTGTGTTATATAATGCTGCGTTTACACATAGGCAGGACGCGTTACGAATGTCATATTTGCATCATTCTTGGCAGATTTCTGACATTCTTAACATGACTTAACACATCTGAATAAGTTTCTTAATAGTGCGTGTTGTTGCGTGATATTCGTGATTTTCATGGAGTAAGATTCTGTCTGTCAAAAAACCTTCCACGAATGTCATGCATCACTTTCATTTCGGCAACTGAGTTTCTGATCCATCTGATTAGTGGTGATCCTTAATAGAGCGTGACAGCGTTCTTCTCTGACGTGCGCACAATTAAACACTGCTGCATCGCATTCAGCTTCATTGCTGCAGTGTGCTGAAGAAGGACAGTGACGCCAAGTCGGTTAAAAGTCTTGTTCCAATGCTCCTCCGCATGCCCCTGCAGGTGTTCCACCTGCTGCATGTGCCTGATGTTTGGGAAAACGCGCGAGAGGACAGCCGTGTGGAGCCACACATCTGGCTCTCTCAGTCTCCTCCTCCTCTCTGCCCCACTCCATGGCACAGAGCCCAACTAAGTATGCAATCACAAAGTTCTTCTGCTGTGGGTTTTGAGGAGCAAACTGGAGTGATCTGAATTGTTCAGCAGCTGATGGATGAATATGGGTGTGTGTGTGGAGACAATTCGCCTCATTCACAACGTGACAGAAGGTAAAGATGCGCTGTTACACGCAATGGCACGGAACATTATTCTTGGCCGTGCATAATGGTTCTTGACAATTTGCCAGCAACACGTGCCATTAATCGTAACGGCGCGTAAACAGGTTGCAACAGTTATTGAGGACGCCCGACGCCTCTGCCTCAAATCATCACATTCGTGATCAGCGGCCAAGAATGTATACTTTGTGGCATTCGTGACTTGTCGCTGTTATGTGTAAATGCAACATAACGAGGTCCCCTTTTCAACAAATTCCTGAAGGAGGAAATGCATGGGTCTTAACAGGACAACTACAGTAGAGTCCAGCACTCAGAAACTTGACCAGGTACCCTTTATAACCAAATACAGAGCATGGAACACAAATATTTACAATGTATATTATTCCTCAGATTCCCATAATAGATTTTGGTGCAATAACAATCGTCTATTAAAAATAGAGTTCACTCTGATTTCAAAGCACCTGACACAAAAGCTTGGATTAAACTCAAAATAGTCAGACATATGTGCTCATTATAGTTCTGCAGTACAAAAATGCACCAACACTGGCAGTTCCACTATTCAATTTCACTATTCATCTGTTAGCAAAATAAAGCTACTCATTCTTACAAATTTACAGTCTGCTGACAGTTGGTTTATACAGAAGATTTACTGCAGCAAATCACTAAAAGAACAAAGAAATAAATATGGAAACACAAAGCCATGTAAATGAAAGAATAAATACAAACAGGTAAATATAAAGATGAACAAACAAAAGAATGTATAAATGGAAATACAAAGAACTAAAACATGAACACAAAAATTTATTTCGCTATAAATTTGTTGTTATATATTCATACAGGTTTCTCTACACTGTATACGGGCTTGCAGGACAGGAACCAAGGCCTTGCTGAGCAACGAACAAGGAGGAAGGAGCAACAGCGGTAGCCTCAGCAGGCATCAGAGTACACATGCAACAAATACAGCAGAGATAGTCACTCATGCATTGGACTGATAAGTCATTCACGCAGGTGCAGACAGAAACAAAATACAAAAATTTCCTGTATATTTGTAGGGCCCTTGGGCAAGGACTTTAACCTCCTATTGTTCCCTCACAAATAATGTGAAGCATTATTTGCAAAGCACTTTGAACGTCTGATGCAGATGGAAAAGCGCTATATAAATGCCATCCTTTTATTGTCAACTGTGTTGGTAGCATGGGCCAAGCAGAGGGTCACCCCTTTGAGTCTGGTCTGCTTGAGGTTTCTTCCTCAAATCATCAGAGGGAGTTTTTCCTTACCATTGTCGGCTGTGTGCTTGCTCTAGGGGTTGGTAAGGTTAGACCTTACTTGTGTGAAATGCCTTGAGGCAGCTTTGTTGTGATTTGGCGCTATATAAATGAAATAAATTGAAATTGAATTGATAAAGTGTATAAAGTATATAAAACACAAACAAAAAGAAAGCAAAAACAAACTGGGCACTACACTATCGTCTTTTTATGTAATTTCATTTATACTCAACAAAAATATAAACCGCACACACTTTTGGTTTTGCTCCCATTTTGTATGAGATGAACTCAAAGATCTAAAACTTTTTCCACATACACAATATCACCATTTCCCTCAAATATTGTTCACAAACCAGTCTAAATCTGTGATAGTGAGCACTTCTCCTTTGCTGAGATAATCCATCCCACCTCACAGGTGTGCCATACCAAGATGCTGATTAGACACCATGATTAGTGCACAGTTGTGCCTTAGACTGCCCACAATAAAAGGCCACTCTGAAAGGTGGCAGTTTTGTTTTATTGGGGGGGGATACCAGTCAGTATCTGGTGTGACCACCATTTGCCCTCATGCAGTGCAACACATCTCCTTCGCATCATCCGTGAAGAGAACACCTCTCCAACGTGCCAAACGCCAGCGAATGTGAGCATTTGCCCACTCAAGCGGTTACAACGACAAACTGGAGTCAGGTCGAGGACCCCGATGAGGACGACCGAGCAAATTCTTTGGTTATGCAAACCGATTGTTTCAGCAGCTGTCCGAGTGGCTAGTCTCAGACGATCTTGGAGGTGAACATGCTGGATGTGGAGGTCCTGGGCTGGTGTGGTTACACGTGGTCTGCAGTTGTGAGGCTGGTTGGATGTACTGCCAAATTCTCTGAAACGACTTTGGAGACGGCTTATGGTAGAGACATGAACATTCAATACACGAGCAACAGCTCTGGTTGACATTCCTGCTGTCAGCATGCCAACTGCACGCTCCCTCAAATCTTGCGACATCTGTGGCATTGTGCTGTGTGATAAAACTGCACCTTTCAGAGTGGCCTTTTATTGTGGGCAGTCTAAGGCACACCTGTGCACTAATCATGGTGTCTAATCAGCATCTTGGTATGGCACACCTGTGAGGTGGGATGGATTATCTCAGCAAAGGAGAAGTGCTCACTATCACAGATTTAGTCTGGTTTGTGAACAATATTTGAGGGAAATGGTGATATTGTGTAAGTGGAAAAAGTTTTAGATCTTTGAGTTCATCTCATACAAAATGGGAGCAAAACCAAAAGTGTTGCGTTTATATTTTGTTGAGTGTATTTAGTTTTTATTTTTTTTCCATTAATTTGCTGGACCTAAGGAAAAAGAACAGACAATCCTCTGGTTGTGGGCAGGGCTTCTTGCTCAGGCTGAGCAGTTAATTGATGATGAGCAGCACACTGACTTGGTGGTTAGCACTGTAAGCTCACAGTGAGCAGGTCTCAGGTTTGATACCCAGCTGGTCCTTTCTGCGTGGAGTTTGCATGTTCTCCCAGTATTTGCAAGGGCCCCTCTGGGTGCACTAGCTTCCTTCCACTTCCAAAGACATACAAATGAGGTGATTTGGTGAGTCTAAAATTGACTACAGGTATAAGTGAGAGGGTGAATGTGTTTGTCTGTCTACTTGTGGCCCTGCAATAGACCGGCATCCTGTCCAGAGTGCACCCCACCTCTTGCCCAATGACCAGACTTCAGCTCTTAATTGGAATAAGTGGGTATAAACAAATTAATGAATGAATCTTGTTTGAATGAATAAACATAAAAATAATTCCTCTAAGTTATTCTTTGATGTATTTTTATTTCTTTATATTGCCATATTAATTTGTTCTCCTCCATTTATTTATTCATTTATTTTTACATGGGTAGATGGCAGGTTGAGTCTAGCCTGGAAAGGTGGAGATATGCTCTGGAGAGTAAGGAATGAAAGTCAGTCAGAGCAACACTGAGTACATGAGTGTGAATGAGAGGGAGCCCAGTGGAATAGTGCGGTGAAAAGGGAGTAAAAGTGGCAGGGCTCGAATTAGTACGTGCATGTGCTAGTTTGTGCACGTATTATTTGAGCAGGGCACGTAATTTTATACTGCACTTGCACTGGTGCAATTAACTTTATCCAAGTTTTATCAACTATAAGCACGAGTAGAATGAACCAATAAAGGAATAAATAAGGGAAAAAAACAATTTCCAGTGTGTTGTCTTTGTCATCCCTGCGTTTTATGACTCAGACACACGGAGGGAGTTGCTGTGCTCCATTTGTTGTGTTCTCGCGCGCACATGTAAACAAAGAAAAAAAAACTGGCTGATTGCGGTTCCTCTCTCTCTCTCTCCCCCTCAAACTCTGTCATCATTGTGTTATAAACCAGTCACCATTTGTTTTATTATACATCTGTGCAGTTAATAAAATTATCTTCACGGATGATTAATTCACGCGCGCACGTGAAAAAAAGTGGCTGCCGCTGCAGTTCCTTTACGGAACCCAGGAGACGTCACTTAAAGTGATATTTTTTTCTGGCCATGAAAATTTGTGCGCACGTTTTCCTTTAACCGAGCCCTCAAAATTAATAAACGTGCACACGTTTTCCTTAATCGAGCCCTCGAATTAATAAACGTGCACACGTTTTCCTTGAATTAAGCACACAAATTAATAAAACGTGCTCTCAAATTAATAAAACGTGCGCACGTTTTCCTGGCTGTGATAATTCGTGCGCACGTTTTCATTTCATTTCATTTCATTTATTTATTTATTTCATTCATTTAAAAGAAAAAACAAAACAAAAAAAAAAAACAGAAAAGCAGAAATAAAGCATCTCCATTACCAGAATGAAAAGGAGCAGAGAGAAGAACAAGTCTATATTTTCTGCCCCTTTTTACAATACAATCTTTCAATATCCAGCGTCATTTTTCAACATTATTTAACAGATTGTATTTCTTAACTTGTCACATACCACTGACTTATTTCATAATTATGACCATTATTAAATAGATTACATCTCTGACAGGTTACATTTTAAACTTAAAACATTTCATACATTATTAACAAATTACATTTTTTTTTTTACTTCCTTACAGCCCACTAACTTATTTATAGTTTCATACTTACTTAATACATCTAGTTTAATACGTTTTTTAAATAATTTAAGCGACCTTAATTCTTTAATTTCTTTGTTGAGATTGTTCCATAATTTTACACCATTTACTGCAATACTCCGTTCTTTTACTTTGGTTCTGTATCTTGGTTTTCTAAAGACTTCTATTCCTTTCAGTTTATAACTACTTACTCTTTTCTCAAACATATTTTGAATGTTTGTTGGTAAAGCATTTTTATTAGCTTGGTACATTGTTTGTAATATTTCAAATCGACCAAATCACAAAATTTAAGTACCCTGTACTTAATGAACAATGGATTAGATGGATCTCTAAAACCACTGTTGCTAATCACCCTTGAAGCCCTTTTCTGCAGAATAAACAAAGGTTGTATATAAGTTGTATATGTTGATCCCCAGATTTCTACACAATAAGTTAAATATGGGAAAATCAATGAATTGTACAATGTTAATAAACCATAACTATTTACTGAATATTTTACTTTATGCAAAACAGCAATGGCTTTCGCTATTTTTCCTTTTATGTAATTTATGTGTGACTTCCATGTAAGATCTTCATCAATTATGACTCCTAAAAATTTCATTTCTTTTACCCTTTGTATATCTATTCCATCTATTTGTAATGACACGTTATTTTTTTTTTGCTCTGTCATTAAACAATATGAAATTTGTCTTATTAATATTTAGTGACAGTCTGTTTATATCAAACCAATGCTTAACCTTTTTCCAATTCTGTTTTTATCACTTGTGCTACTTCCTGTATATCTGATCCAGAGTAAAACAGCGTTGTATCATCAGCAAATAAAATGCTACCAAGCACATTAGATACATTCACAAAATCATTGATATACAAAATAAACAGTTTGGGTCCAAGTACTGATCCTTGTGGTACTCCATAAGCAATATTACACAATTCTGATTTGATATTATTTATCTGAACAAACTGTTTTCTGTTTTCTAAGTAGCTTTTTACCCACTGATGTGCAATACCTCTTATTCCATATTGTTGTAACTTGTGAAGCAATCTTGAGTGGTCAATAACATCAAAAGCTTTTTTCAAGTCAATAAAAATACTTACAAAATAATCCTTATTTTCTATTGTTGTTGATATTTTCTCTATTAATTCCATAATTGCCATAGCTGTCGAATGTTTTGTTCTGAATCCATACTGAGCATTATTTAAAATATGATGTTTCTCAGTGAATTTATCCAACCTTGTCACAAAAACTTTTTCCATAATTTTAGAAAACTGTGGAAGCAATGATACTGGCCTGTAATTAGAGAATTTATGTTTGTCTCCATTTTTATATAATGGGACTACCTTGGCAATTTTCATTTCATCTGGAAAAATCCCTGTTGACAGAGACAGATTGCAAATATAAGTAAATGGTTCAATAACAGTTTCTATTATACTTTTTACAGTCATCATGTCTAAATCTTCATGGTCAGTTGATCTTTTGCTTACACAGTTTTTTACAATATTTCTTATTTCATCTTTTTCCACATTGTCCAGGAAAATACTATTGACCGTATTTACAAGTGTATGTAATGTATCTTCTACTATTGGTTTATTTCCCACCAGACTTGATCCTACATTTGAAAAATAATCATTAAACCCATTTGCCACTTCTTTTATGTCATATATCTCTTTATTTTCTTTGACAAAGTAATTTGGAAAAGTTGCTTTCGCTCCATCACTTTCAATCACACTTTTTATAATTCCCCATGTTGCCCTCATATTATCTTTACTCTTATTTAATTGTTCACTATAATAATCTTGTTTTTGTTTCCTAATTATTGTCAATAGTTTATTTTTATATTTTTTGTATCTGTGTTCTGTTTCCTTTGTTTGCATTTTTAAAAGCACCTGTATAAATAGTTTTTCTTTGCACAAGCATTTTTTATTCCCTTTGTCAGCCATGGTTTATTTACTCTTTTCTTACTAATTTCTATTAATTTACAGTTTTTATTATATGATTTCATCAATATTTTCATAAATGAGTTATATGCTACATTAACATCACTGACAAACTTCTTCCCAATTTTGATTTTTAAGATCATATTTTAATGCCTCTAAGGCTTTTACTGACTTGTCTCTTTTAAAGTTTATAACAGTTTTTTCTTGTACCTATTTTTATATTTAAATATTGAAAAGACTGGTAAATGATCACTAACATCTGTCATCAAGATCCCATTCCTGATCATTTCATCTGTTCTATTTGTAAATATATTGTCGATTACCGTTGCACTTTGCGATGTGATTCTGGTTGGTTTTGTTATCAAGTGGAATAACCCCAAACTATACATTGAATTCACAAAATCACTTATTCTTTGGCAACTGGAGCTCTCTATGTTAATGTTAAAGTCTCCACATATAAAAAGCGTTTTGTTTTTAATTTGATGGAATAACTCTATTATTAACACAAGTGTCTGGTGCTCTGTATACACAACTGATTAAAATATTTTTAGATGTTTCATGTACAAGTTCCACTGTTACAATTTCTATGATGTCATTTCTTCTACAATTGTACATATCAGATCTGCCTTTATGTACAGAGAACACCACCGCCCCTTTTATCTCTTCTGTTCACAAAATACAGCTCATATCCCTCTATTTGAACATCAGCCATGAGATCATCATTAAGCCAAGATTCAGTGATTGCAACAATACTAAATCTATTTTTAAACTGATTTAAATAATCTTTTATTTGCGACATTTTACAATACAAGCTTCGACTGTTTATATGTAAGAGTGACAGGGTATCTTCTGCAATTTTTTCACTATTTAGCTGTTCTACCGTATAATACTCACAACCAATCGTTTTTAAGTCAAATATACTTTCATCAATATTAGTGTCTATGTCATATATTTTATCATCTATTTCCATGTTTGATCAGATTTTTTTTGTTGGTCCAATTACCAACAGACGTCATATTTGATTGTCTATTCAGGTCTGTATTTCGTAAGGTCCTCCATGTTTTTGATTTGTATACCGTTTGTTCCTTCTTTTACGCTAATCCACACTCTACAATTCCAGACCCATGTAGCAACAATGTGCTCCTGTTTTTTTAATAGTCTTGCTTCCCTAGCAATATCTGCATTTTTTTTTTTTGTTAAATGCTCATTTATATAGACACTTGTTCCTTTCAAATTCTTTGCCTGTCTTAATACTTCATTTTTATATTTTCTGCTTGTAAATTGTATAACAATGTTAGTTTATTTTTTCTAACTTTAGTTGGAACAGTATAGCAGTCTGATATTGTGTCTTGATGGATGTCAACACCATTTTGATATAAAAAGTTTGTAACTTGCTGTTCCAATGATTGTTGTTCTTCAGGTGGTGCATTCTCCCCACTGGTTCCACCAGAATCCACCACCCTTGCATATGTCCGATGCCTTGTTTCTAGTCCAGATATTATAACATCATCTTTTCTAGTGAATTGTTCAAGTTCATCTACACGTTGTTCAAGTTTCTTGATGTTCTTGTCCTTCTCTTTAACCAGTTTTTGGAGTTCTTTAATCTCCACCGTCAGCTTGTCTAAATTAGACATGTCTTTTAATATCTGGTTTATTGAGGTCTTTATCTCCTCTATATTTCCCTCAAGTTTCTCCGTTTTCTTGGGTGGTGCCATGTTAACTATCGTGGCTTAGTATGGCCACTGTTAATTGCAAAAAACAATTTTCACCCGTAACCTCCACCACCACAGGTCCGGTCACCGCACACCAACCCTCCCCGTTGCTAACCTCGTTCACAGGCGCCCCCAGCCTCGGTCGTAGCCGCCATCAGCCAGGAATGTAGCCGTAGGCAGCCTGGATGAACCGCCGCCACCGACGCTTCGGGCCTGGATGAACCGCCGCCACCGACGCCTCGGGCCTGGATGAACCGCCGCCACCGACGCCTCGGGCCTGGATGAACCGCCGCCACCGACGCCTCGGGCCTGGATGAACCGCCGCCACCGACGCCGAATATCTTGTTAAAAGTGAAATCTGCCGGAAAATGGCTGATGTCCAGCTCTTGTGATAACCAGAGAAAGAGCACACGACGGTCTCGTATCCACAGAGCCATCCGTTTAAGAATGGTCCGGTGGCTTGTGCCGTGTCGTTGCAGCTTGGAGCGCGGCACGCCGACCGTCCTTAAAGGGGTCCTTAAAGCTGTAGTAACAGTCATTCTCTGTGAAGCCTGTAAAATTTTCACCGAAAGCCAGATAAATTTTTCGAATAGTTTCCACTTGCCAGTCTCTAACAGCTTCTGAAAAAATTCTGATGGAAAAAAAGTCCTTTTCATTCCGCCATTTCCAGACAATGAAAATCCGACGAGGGGGCGGGACCACTCGTGTGTTATGACATCCAAACAGTTCAACTTTGGTCTCATCTTTCCTTTAATCGAGCCTTCGAATTAATAAAATGTGCGCACGTTTTCCTTGAACTGAGCACACAAAATAAAACGTGCTCTCAAATTAATAAAACGTGCGCACGTTTTCCTGGCTGTGATAATTCGTGCGCATGTTTTCCTTTAATCGAGCCTTCGAATTAATAAAACGTGCGCACATTTTCCTTTCATTCAAAATTAACTGCATAATATGATCTAAATTGTCATCCTCATGATGCTTCCACCTCAGCATCCTTTTTAATGTGCTTAAACTCCAGATGATACCATGCTGGGCAGCTGGAGTTCTCTGTATGTCCTTGTGCGTCCAAACCATGATGATATACCCTGACCAGATCCATTTCTAATGGGGACATGTATTACACTGTCTCCTGGTTTGTTGACTACTAGTCAACATTTATGTGTCAAGACAATACTGAATGCACGTTTTACACATTGTGGCCACATTTAAGTAGATTGTGCCTTTGTTTTACTCAAAAGATGCTTAAAACGTACGCACAATATCATAAAACGAGCACACAATATAATTAAACATGCGCACATTCTCTCCACATGCAAAACATTTTGCGATGACACTTCCAGGGCTCCATAGTTCCTCGCTCTCTCTCCCTTGAAACTCTGTCATAATTGTGTTATAAACCAGTCACCATTTGTTTTATTATACATCTGTGTAGTTAATAAATAAAATAATCTTCACGGACGATTCACTCGCGCGCACACGTAAAAAAAAAAAAAAACTGAGGGGACAGCAGCAGCAGTGGCAAACTCTCCCCAGAGAGGAATTAAGAGTCTGACACATCAAGAGTTTTAAGGTTGATATAAGACTGACTTTTGGTTGTGCAAGTAATTTTTTTGTTACTAGCACCAGTGCAACTAGCACCAGTGCAAGTAGGTTAATGTATTTCGACCCCTGAGTGGTGAAAGTAGATGAGTTTAATACTAAGGGTCAACTGTCCAAAGTAATGGAGAGGTGAAGAAGAGAGTGCAGGCAGGGTGGAGTGGGTGGAGAAAGGTGGCAGGAGTGATCTGTGACCCAAAAATATCTGCAAGAGTGAAAGGGAAAGTTTACAAAACAGTAGTGAGACCAGCTATGTTATACGGCTTAGAGATGGTGGCACCAACAAAAAGAAAGGAGACAGAGCTGGAGGAAGCAAAGCTAAAGATCGGAGCAGCCGAAAGAAGAAGAACATGTTTATTTCCTTATTAGTTTACTGATTTAATTATATTCTTAGCACAGTAAAGCGTCCACAGTTAGACATGTCTCTAAGCCAGCAACGGCCTCCAACGGTCATTTAAGATTAGGTTTACTGACAACATAAAGATCTAATCTGGAATGACTGTAGAAGACAACGATAAATGTGAAAGTGTTGTTTCCGCTGTGACTCACTCTCTGTAGGTTTAAGCAATTGCAGCCATGCAAACTCAAACGTATCTTAACTTCTGGGAGGAACCTGATAGGGTGAAAGTTATCTAAACCACAAGGTTACTGCATTTTGATGCCACAAAAATAGATGGTTTACACAACATTAAGACATGAGTAAGAAGATAAATGTTTGGATTATGCACAACGTCCCGATGTGACTTCATCAGTATGAAAAAACCCTGTACAAATACTTGAGTTCAATGATATGACTGTTAGTCAGAACTTTTTTTCTTGTTCCATAGTTGTAAGTTATAGTGCCAATTTTCTCAGACAGTTAAACTGGCCCAACGTACCACCAAGGTAAAAGCTACGACTATTTTAATATGAAGGTTAAGAGATGAACAGGTCTGTCAGTCTATGTTGGTGCAGGAAGTAAAACAAAATTTGCAAAGCTTCACCTGAGAACAGGTTTTCCTGAAAGTGCTTCACAATAAAATTGTTTAATGCAAAAGCAGTGAC
Organism: Thalassophryne amazonica; assembly: GCF_902500255.1. Lineage (NCBI taxonomy): Eukaryota > Metazoa > Chordata > Actinopteri > Batrachoidiformes > Batrachoididae > Thalassophryne > Thalassophryne amazonica. The sequence goes on from NC_047103.1 coordinate 160,979,515, forward strand.
AGCCATATAGCCAAGATTTTTACTGTACATCAGAGAACATTAAAGTCTGGAGGGAGGGGAATCAACAACCCGCTCCAGTTGACGGTTTCCAGCCTGTCCAATCCACTGGACTTGTATGCCTCCAAGGTTATCAAATACTTTCATCTTTTTTCTGTCAGTTTCACACTGCAAACACTCATCCATCAAATATGGCCTAGTTCAAAAATAATGAAGCCTAATTGCTGATTTGCATTGCATTTGTCATGAAAAAGCCATTATTTTATTTAGCACCATCCAGATTTATCTGTGAGTTGCCTATAGTCTCTGACAGATACTGAAAATTTCATAGAAAAATTCTGCACGGTTCCAGAGAGATGCACGAAATTTACCCCAAAAATAGCACTTTTTTCATCAATTTTGTGTGAAATTGATATTTAGCATTATCATTTAAAGTTGAATGTTAAAGAAATAACCTTGTATTTTGTCAGTTTGTTTGTTTGTGCTTCATACTAACACACAGTAATACATTTTTGTCAAGGTAGACGTCATTTCCGAGAAAAAAATCATGTTTCTAAAGCAAGGTAAAACTGTCACAAGCGTAACGCTGATAATAAGTCCTTGATTTATTTGTGTGAAAACCTTAGATATATCTCCTACTCTGCTTCAATAGAATAATTATATTACTTGGTCAATAATACCAGGAACTAATGGACAGAATTTCTTTGTTTCAGGCTTCTGTAGACTAAAGAAGATACCTCCAACTATTGTTGCAAGCGTTAGGCTCTAGCACATTATAGTATATATATGCACTGATAATTTCTAGCAATGACTGAACTGAGACCAATAGAAATATTGAAACTCTGATATATAACCATATCTAAAATGATAAAATTTCACAAAAAACGCCACTTTTAAATTTTGATGGTCATGTCACACTTTGGCTTCATTATTTTTGAACTAGACCATATGGCTTCCTTTTGCAGACAAAAATGACAGTGGTGCCTGTAAAAACTATATTTTGGCTGCTGACGTTTTTCCTCTGGGTCACCACAGAGGATCTGGTGTGGACCACATGTTGATTTGGGGCAGAATGCTCCTTCTGGTGCAACTCCAGATGTACATTCAGAATGGGGCACACATGATCTTGAACCAGGGATCTTGTTTTTGGGAGGCAAGCGCACTAGCCAGTTGACCAACAGATGTTTTGATCCTCTTTCCTCCATCTTCAAGCATTCATTACATTAATCTGAGATGATGATATAGAAAATGCCTGTGTATACTTTGGAAATGAGCATGTAAACCAGCCAAGCTGCATCATGTTGACAAATGTGATACAGCTGATGGACAGACAGACGGAATGTACAGGCGACAACAATAGCCTTCAGGGTAACGGGGTAAAAACCTCACTGCACACTCACTGTTCTGACATACCTACTACAGTTCCGTGCAAAAGTTATTCATTTAGGGTAGAAAATCCACAGCAATGACTTCTGAATTTGCCATTAATCACCCAATGCGTCTGTCCATTCAAAGGCTGGATATCTCAAAAAGTGGCCAACAATTTTTGCCAAACTTGGTGAAGACGATTATATTTTTGTTTTCATCCAATAATTTTCTCTTTTAAAGGCTGCACTGTTGCACAGCTGCACCATCTTGACTGACATGCACTTGTCTGCTCGACTTGGCAGATCACCAATGTGGGGACTGCAGCGTAAAAGAAGCCCAGAAGTACAAGCGAGGGGGTGTTTTTCCCAGTAGCATAGTAAGTTCAAGGCCAGCCTGTCCTATACGCTGAAAAGCAATTGCATGGCGCCCCGTGACATAACTCGTGAGGCCAATGCTGCACATGAAATGAAACTCTAGCTTTCCAGCACTGATCTCTGTGAGACCAGAGTCTAGACAACATGTGAATGTGATGGCATGTGGTAAAAACAGAAGTGGAAGGAATGTGTAAAGCGTTATTCAGTATGTGAACTAAGGATGAGATGATGAATTGTTTTGCGATTAAAAACATTATGATTAATTAATCATAAGCGCTCGTCAACATTGTCTGATGGTAGCCAGAACTTTAGAACCATGCAGCGCAACTTGCACGGAACAAAAATAAAGTTACACCTGCCGGACACGTGTGTCCATAGATATATATTAACCTAGATACCACATTGGGCTCCACAATGGACAATGCAGTATCTAGGTAACTATATATGTATGCGTGTGGCCACTGGAGGCAACAACACAACAGCGGCCATTGTTTTGTGGTCTGTGGTCTGCGGTACTGCTGCCGGCAGAGTCAGGGGGACTGCTGTGACGGTTGCTAGAGGCAACGATGACAGAATATTTATTTCCTCTGAAAAAGCAAGTCAAATCGCCGTTGTGGCAGTTTTCTGGTTATTACTGGTTATTGTCCTAGAATGACAGTGATGTCATTGAAGATGGCAGGGACCCAACTTGCAAAACGTGCTGGAAAAAAGTTGCAGTGATGGCGGGTAACACTACAAGCATGATAAATCACCTGAGAGACAACTACCCAGCTGTATACACTCAAATGAAGGTAATGTACACTAACAGATATACATTATGTTAATGTTAATAGAGTTGTTAAATCTGAACACTGTTAATAACACAGTGAGATTATGTAATTTCTCTCCACAAGCCCCTTACAACTTGAAACGACCATTACACACAAATAGACATGATTAAGTAAAGTGAAAATAAGATTAGGAAAAAAAATTACAAAATAGTTATTAATTGATAATTACACTTCAGTTTTTTTTCCCCTTGGAATCAATAAAGAAAGCCTTGCGTTGTCTTTTTCGATAACAAAATATCTTATTTCTTGTTAACCCGTGCACTGTTCCTGTGATTTCAGGGTACTTTCTTGGAAAGTTAATTATTGCATAATACTTGTATAATCGTGATTATTTCTTAGACAGTTATCATACCATCAAAATCTGTAATCGCCTCATCCCTAATGCGAACCACAGATGTTCTCAGTGCTCATTAAGGCATGAGTTTGTGCACATCACTTGTTAAAAACCATAATCTGTGTTCAGAAAATATTTCTAAAAACATTTCACAGAACTCCGCTTCTTAAAATATTGAGTACAAAGCTGTCAGAGAAGTTAGTGCCGCCCCGAAGCCTTGGGCTGGCACTGAGTACCATATACAGTCATGCCTGGTTCGCACGGCAAGATAATTAGGCCGATATCGGGCCCGATCTTCCCCTTCCGACAAGCTTAAGGACGCCCCGATTATCTTGATGACACTAAAGATAATCTTATCAGATATTCCTACCATGTGTGGTGTGTTAAGAGCGCGCTGAACTGCTCACACGGATGTCAGGTCCGCTCCGATCGCAAATCGGGGATATCCAACATGTTGGATTGTCTTGGCCCAATATCACAGAGTGTGTGGCGTCTCCTGACCACAAACAAGCACGCAGCCTGCTGAATGTGATGTGCAGCCAATGAGAAAGCAAGATGATAGATGCACGGAGCGAAATCTAAAATCAAAAAGGCTGTTAGGGGGCACCAGAAAGTCTGGAAGTCGCGCTGTCGCCACTCCTTTAAAGAACGCCTTTTCTTTTTCTTTTTGTATCGTTTTTTTTTCCTCTGTTGTAAATAGTCCACAACTATCTTGTTTGTTTACTCTGAAGTCACATTTAATCTCGAGAGATTTTGCGAGATTTCCTGTCTGACCTGGGAATGTTCACGTGTGAAATCTGTTCATGTGTGGTGTGTTGTCGTTACTGTGTGGCTGCACACCACACACTGTACGACCAAACCTGTTAGATCTATGATTTTTTATCCCCACATGTGTGGTCTCTTGGGTTTTGGAAACCTACAGATAATTTTAAAATCTTGCCGTGTGAAACAGGCTTAAGTCCTCAGGCCCATTGGTGCCGGTGCTAATCCCCAGATTCCCTGTTAGCACAGTGTAACATCTTATTTCTGTGTGATAAAATTCATGTACATTTTTTGAAATGATTGACATAAACGTCAAACTATGTTCTCTTAACTTGTCACGTTTCAAGCCCATCGTGCAGCATATTTGACGTCCACCCCCGATTAGTTGAGATTGCATTTCAGCATGTCAAAAAGCCTTTGCACCATTTGACTACCCAGAAGTCTTTTCTGTATTGGCTAAAAGTGATGCAGACCTGCAGCAGTGCGGTATTAAAAACCGCCATCTAGCCACTTCCATCCTGAGTTCTCTTAGAATTGCTGAACTGGCTGCAGGAGCGCCAACGCTCACTCTCTCTCTCGCTCTCTTTCTGTGAGAGAGTGAGTGACAGAGAATTGGGTCAGTGTGCTAAAACGTTGCAGTGGTATAAGTGGGAGAGCCTCCAGAAGACGGGGCAAAGACGGCACAACTCTGGATGTCGTGCTACTGCCGACTGCTGATCACTTTTCTGCCCAACATTCAGTCTTGTAGACGGTATAAATGTATGTGTTTATCTTGTCTTTCAATATTGCATGTAAAAAGGTTCCAAGCTATGAAATTGTTCCATCTCGCCCATTTATCATCCTCTTTCAACCCACCTACTCACTCTGAAAGTTCAAATGTCACCTTAGACGTTCATGTGACTCTGTTGGGGGGTAGAGGTCATCCATCCCTCATTACAACAGCTTTACAAGCTCACACACAACTATGAAACACACACACACAACCTTTTAAACCAAACCAGGCGTGAAGGAGTTCCCTCTCCCCCTCACTGTGTGAGCCAATAATATGAAGCAAAGTTTGTTTTGCGCCTACATGACTCTTTAGAAATCATCTCTGCTCAACTTCAGCATGACGTTGTGCATTAGCAGGATAAAACTAACTATTAATGCACAACAGCAGGATAAAAAAAAACAAGCTTTATTTTTCAATGCCTGCTCCAGTTGGGTTCATAAGTATTTGGACAGTGAACTAATTTTAGATTTTGCCTCTGTGCATCAACACAATCGAGTTGAAACTAAACAGTTATGACATTCTGGAAGTGTGGGATTTAACAAGTTCAAATGTTTACATTTCATACTTCACTTTAAGCATTAACTGAAGGGATTTGACCAAAACATCACATTGAGAATGTAAGAATTACAGCCATTTTTCTATGCACAGTCCCTCCATTTTCAGACCCCATAATGAATCAGACAAATTCACAGTTCTACTGTAAACAACAGTAGTGTGTGTTCAGCTAATCAACAACTGAGTTGATCTGCTCCGATTAGTTCAGGGACAAATGGAAAATGTGCAGTATGTTGGGTGCCGAGGACGAGGATGAAAAACACTGCTTTAGACAAGTCAAGGGATGGACACACAAAAATCAATCATTAAGAAATACAAACATTATGGTATACTATGGTAAACCTGTCTGGACAAAGTCGCTCTCAAAACTCAGTGACCATGCAAGCAGACAAATAAGGGTTGGGAACTGGTAAGACTATCTATTCTGCCTACCGGTCCAATTGTTTTTCGATTCCCTTTGCAACTCCTGATCTTGCTGTGTGGAAAAATGAGGGCCATCAGATGCTTCCAGTGTCAATGCAGCAGTTTTCCTGATTGCTGGACTCAGACCTTGAGGTCATGATCTTAGATCTGAAATTATGACACATGAACTTGCAACTAGATTTGTCTGAAAATCATGCGGCGGCATCATTTTCAGACAGTGATGATTAGAGGAACTGATAATGTTTGGTGCATACAATTGCGATGAAAAACAAAAAAAAACAAAGATGAAGTGCAAACAGTTAAGCTCCAATTATTGAAACAACTGGGCATAATGCAACGTTTGTCTTCTGCATCCCCAGTTATACAGCTTCACGGTGGAAAGAAGCTACAGTTTGCTAGAAAGCACATGGGAGACTCGAGGCTAGATTTGATCATTTTCTTGTTTGAATATCCTTTCCCCATTCCACTCCACTGCCAAGCGGACAGTCACAGTCAAAGGTTGCACAATGATTTTCTACAATCACATCCCCAAAGTCCTTCAGGGTTGTCTCAGATGTCTTAGCGCCTTCCTGCATGGTTACTCAGTTTTGGAGAACTGTCAGCTCCAGACAAATTTACCATACAAGTTTGTATTTCAAAATGATTCATGTAAACTAATTGTGGTTTCCTCCCAAACAGAAGGGTCCCAGTCCAAAGCCCCATTTTGAATACACATTTGGAGATGCAACAGGAGATCAGATTTTAAGGTTCTGTTGTTAACCTACAAAGCTGTTCACGGACTGGCACCTCCCTACTTAGCTGACCTAATTAAACCCTATGTACCAGCCCAGGCTCTGCGTTCTCAGTGTGCAGGACTGCTTTGTGTCCCTAGGGTGAATGAAAAGTCTGCGGGTCACAGAGCTTTCTCTTATCGTGCCCCTGTTCTGTGGAATGATCTCCCTGCGTCAATAAAACAGTGAGATTCTGTAGATACTTTCAAGTCCAGACTTAAGATGCACTTATTTTGCCTTTCGTATGGCTAGCATACTGGCATAGTATGTTACTATGCTTTCTACCCTTTGAAATAAATTTTATTAGTAAACAGAGCGGGTCGCAGCCTCAACTTGATCTAAATTCTGGGCCTTTTAGTGAAGCTTGGGGCTAGTGGCCGACGATCACCATAATATTTCTTCTGTTTAATGCTGACAAATTATACCATATTTGTTCTCTTTCTGCTGCCTGATTCTGTTTTTTCTCTCTGTTTGAGGTGCGGCACCATCCAGGGGTGGGAGTGGGTGTCTTCTTTTGCAGGCCTCCCGTCCTGTGCACCAGCATGGACTCCCAAAAATTCCTGTATATTCATATTGTCTGTTGTGTCGGTACCATGGCCCAAGCAGAGGGTTACCCCTTTGAGTCTGGTCTGCTTGAGGTTTCTTCCTCAAATCATCAGAGGTAGTTTTTCCGTACCACTGTTGCATGTGTGCTTGCGCTAGAGGTTGGCAAGCAGTGATGCCGGTAACGCGTTACTTAGTAACGCGTTACTCTAATCTGACCACTTTTTTTAGTAACGAGTAATCTAACGCGTTAATCTTTCCAAATCAGTAATCAGATTAAAGTTACTTCTCCATGTCACTGTGCGTTACTATTATTTGTCATTGTGGGTCGATAACAGCATTAAACTTGGTCCGTGGGCAGGAGGTCGGGGTTCGACTGAACTGCCCACTTTAAGTGAGCTGTGAGCTTTTAATCCACGGTTTTTTGCAGCTGCTCGACTCGTCCTCACCTCTTAAAGCGCGGTGATCAGCACACCTGCACTGAGCTTTACAAAGACATTTTTATACTTTTTTTCCTCCTTTATTTAGAATTCTGAGCTGAGCCGCTCTGTATCTGGTCGTTAAAAACAGCTGATCCTCCGCGACGCGTCAACAACTAACACTATTTTCCACTCAAATGCACCTAAACTCTCTTTCTGAGGACCACATGATGTGAAAACGCAATAAAACTTTCTTACCTGTAAATCTGGTCATGTTTTCTGCATAAATAAATGTTATCCATTCTTTGTGCTCAAACGCCAAAGCAGGGGCGAATCCAGATGGAATGGGGGATGTGCCCCCCCCACAACACCCCTAGATTAAAGGTGCAATTTTGAAGCCGTTTTTTACTACAACTAATATTGCTTAAAATAATAATAATTTCGACAAGTAAAATGTTTAGAGAGAATTTAAATGTTAGAAAAATGTTAGAATTTAATAGTTACCTTTATAAACAATGTAGGCTCGAAATTGCAAGTTTTACTGTTACAGTGCTGTCAACAGTAAAATATGAGGTCAAGAAAGACGTCTTTATTTTACTTTTTATAAAACAAGTATTTATTTTCATTGAAGTCAAAAAAGGGTGACTATAAAGTGACTTTGGCAAAACAGGTATCATTGTCATGTTGAGGTGGCAGAGGGTTGTTGTCGGCAGCTGGGAAAAGTAACTAAAAAAGTAACTAGTAATCTAACTTAGTTACTTTTACAATTGAGTAATCAGTAAAGCAACTAAGTTACTTTTACAATTGAGTAATCAGTAAAGTAACTAAGTTACTTTTTCAAAGTAACTGTGGCAACACTGTTGGCAAGGTTAGACCTTAGCTGTGTGAAGTGCCTTGAGGCAATTTTGTTGTGATTTGGCGCTATATAAATAAAATGAAATGAAGAGCATCCAGTGTAGAATTTGCACCAAATTAATATCTGGATTAAACATCTGTGGTGATCTTGAGGAAAATAAGACCAGTCAAAAAGATGTAATGAAATCCAAGCCATAGTGATTCACATACTTGCATAAATAAATCTCACTGCAAAGATGATTTAATCTTTACACTGCACCAAAAAAAAAAAAAAAAAAAAAAAAAATGTCCCTGCGAACACTACGGCTACTGCATTTTGTTATGAAAAGCTAATGGAGGCAATCAATAAGGTGAAATGTATGTGACAAACATAGCACAGTACATGACATCACTCATACAATGGGACAAATAATCAATGTCACGTGACATTCAAGCCACTAATCAAATGACAAAGACCAATTTAGCGTCATTAACACAACTATGTTCATTTGTTTAATTACTTTTGGTCTATGAATATGGCAGGACTGTGATTAAAATGGCTGTAACTCCTAAACAGTTAATGTGGTATTTTTGTTATATGCACTGAATTAAAGCTGACAAGCTACACGACAAGCACAACTTGACTGTTTATTTTCACCTCCATGTACAGGAGGAAAATTACAAAAACTGTGTCACTGTCCAACTACTGATAGACCTGACTAACTGTGGCAGATCATGGACTGATATGAAGAAGAGAGCAAAAAGCAACAGAAAATGCATCATAATATGAAGCTTAAATTACGTACTGGAAACGGCACTCGTGTTTTCTGCTGAGCATCATTAGTCTCCTCTTTTAAATGATAGTCCACAGATACATGAAGCTTAAGTTTTATTAAGCAGCTTTTTTTTAATGTATGTACGTTAGACTTACGGTGACACATTGTGACATAGTGGCCTTTTGACAACCTCACTGATATTTGTAGAAATGTTTTTCTCTATAGTCACCGCAATAGATTATAGTATTGTGTTTTGGGATAGAACGTTACTTCATGTCTCTGGGTATAAAGGCAGTAAGTCAGTCAGTGGTTTAGTGCTAAGCTGGAGAGAAGCCAGCAGCACATCTGGCTGTGGTTAAGCGGAGACCAGGGAGGGCTGCGTGACAGCTTAGTGCCTCAGATAACCCTTCCACTGGCACGCCCAGCCAATCCGTTCAAGGGGCCCGTTGGGTTGAGCTGCACCCCTCCTGTGATCAACCCATAATTTTTTAGAGATAAGAGGTTCAACAACAGCACAGTAAAACACCTTAAAGTAGGAAGTAGAACTTGGTGAGACATTAATGCCATTCACACGACCCGCTCACAACTATTTGAGGATCTACTTTAACTGGAACTATCCTGAACAGGAACTGTGTGGTTCCTCCAGCAAGGCCCATGGTTGCATTTGCAGGGTGCTTCATTAAGTAGGGCTGAAACCATGTAAATGTAACAAATTTAAGAAATTTAAACAACAACAAAAAAAATCATTAATGCAAATTTTCTTCCACTGGTAATCAACACTGAACTATGGACTATTATACATCATGAGATGTTACAGGTTGTGAGTCAGGTTGGAAAATTGGGGGGGGGGGGGGGGGGGGGCGCGCCCTTTAAATGACCCCCCATGTTCATCTGCATGCTTATCATTACCCTGTACGGGAAGAGAGTCTGACACAGGTTAGTTTGGCAGGTGGGAGATAATAGTCTCATGGTTGGGCTTGAGACCAGAGGATCTTTGGTTCAAATCCCCAGCCTGACCAGAAACTCACTAAGGGCCCTTGGGCAAGGTCCTTAATCCCCAAGATGCTCCCGGTGTTTATTAAGTGTCTTGCATGGCAGCACTCTGACATCAGTGTGTGTGTGTTTGTGTGAATGTGAGGCATAATTGTAAAGCAATTTGAGTGTCTAATGCAGATGGAAAAGCGCTATAAAAAATGCAGTCCACTTACCATTTAATCATTTTCCCAGCCGAGACTGGTATCCATTTACTACAGGTGAGCCCCCTTAACTCACACGAGTTGGGGTCCACAAAATCAGACTGCAAATTATCTAAAACAGCGAGTTAATTAAGTTGACCATTAAAAAAATAAATAAATAAATCAGCTTGCCCTGCCATACTATACTAGTTTTGACCGTTTGAAGCATAATGCTTTCCTGGATGGTGATTTCTTCATCTGGTGTGGGTTCAGGATCTTTTTTTCCCCTCCACCGGCTGCTGCATGTCAGCAAAGCGGGCTTCGTCAGAGTAGAAGATTCCTGACGATTCAAAGTTCTTGGATGTGACTCTTCAGATCCTTCATCAGGAATCTTCCGCACAGAATCGTCCGCCCTCATTGCTGACCTGCAGCAGCCGGAGGAGGAAGACGAAATCACACCCAGAATAGTTCGCACTGGCGATCCCTTGCAAAAACGGTCAAGCCAAAATGAACTTTTATCGGCAGGCTAATTTTTCATGGTCCACAACATGACTGCGAGTAAAGCCGAATCACGACTTATACGAGTTAACAGGGCTCACCGGTACTGTAGGTGGGCCGAGATAATATGATTATGTGTCTTGTCCAAGGGCATGGAAAGGTAACATGAGCGGAACTCAAACCCAGGTCTACATATTGCCAGATCAGCTCCTTATCCACACAGCTTTCTGTTCCACAACCTGATTTCAGATTGATGAATAATTTTATCCATTTGTTTTTTCAGTAAATGACAATTCTAAATTCTTAGAGCTGCAGAAGTGGCAAGAGGACGAGGGTGAAAACAAAAACAAAAAAACTGGACAGAGCATGAAATAAAAACCAATGAAGAGATGAGGAAGGCCACAAGATCAAAAGGAGGCATGAGCAGGAAGCATAACCACATGTGAAAGGGTGAAAAGACGGCAGGATCACAGAGGTGGCCCGAACAGGACAAGCAAAAGAGACAGTGGAGCTTTGATCTGACAGATACATAAAGCAGGTTGCTGAAAGAGTCGAGGCCAGTTCGTGTGTTTAACTATTAATGCAAGTTCAGCAAGAGATACAAAATGCATAAGAAATAGGAATAAATGTTTTAAAAAGTAAGTAAGTAAAAGTTTATTTGTATAGCACCTTTCAAGATAAAATCACAAAGTGCTGTACAAGAATTCAAGAACACAGAAATAAAAAAAATACAGAAACTAAAAACAGTAATAACATAAATAGTTAAAAGCAAGTCTGTACAAATAGGTCTTGAGCTTCTCCTTAAACGTTCCAACAGAGTCCACAGAACGTAGGTGCAGTGGCAGTGCATTCCACAGTTTGGGAGCCACGACCTCAAATGCACAGTCAAAGAAAAATCTGTGACAGCAAAAAATAAACAGTATCTAAGTACCTTAAAGGAAAAGAAAACCCACTGATAAAAAATACAGCTAGGAAAACAGACTGTGCTATAAACTAACGATTGATGCGTATCAATGAAAATAAGGAGCGCTTACGACTGAAATATCTGCCTCCGAAAGTCTGCATTTAATAAGAATTCATCCATCATGGATGATTTCATAGATTCCGCCATAAAAACAATGTTAACCAATCAGCAAAAACGCCCCGGATTGCTTGCAGAAATGCTGTGACATAGCATGGGCACAGAAAGAACCGGAACTTGCGTTTGTTTACATGTTAATTGTTCGCGGGAATCCACTTTCTATGAGGCTTAGACACATAAACAGCAGCTGCCACAGCTCAAACGAGACAGCATTACAATCCTGCTGTCTACAAATATACAGAGGTGGGAGCACGACATGAAGAAGTGGCCTAAGACACCATACAGTAACATTTTTAGCGACTTAACTCTTGCTCCAGACGGGAGGCAGTGAACAATCTGAAAAGCTCTCAGGTGTATCAGGACCTGCACAGTAATAAGGTCGCTCCCGTTCTGCTAAAAGAGGTCTTGGAACACAACTTATTTACCTTAAGGCAGACGTAGAGACCAGCAGAAGCCTTAAAATCCCTGATCACAGAGCCTGGGTTTGAGTTTCAGCATCAGGTGAAATAAACAGCAGGGTGTTCATGGATTACAGGTCAAGGCAGCTCTCCAGGTGGGTAACTTTAATTATAATGTATGATCTAATCTGACAGAATACATGTGAGCCTTCATTAAAATAAACTCTAAGCTATATTTTTATAATCCTCTAGGTCCAGTTGACAGTGATGTGCCTGCAACTGGTCATCTGGACACATGCTTCCAACATTAGTGGATGAATTTGTTGCAAAGAATGTTCTGCTCTGCCCCAAATATCTGAAACGAAAACTGCTAGAAAACACTGGCTCACTGCTACTTCCGGTGTCTAACAGGAAGTTGCACCCATAATCGCTTCTACAGCAATGCCCCCAGGAATAAGGTGGATACTGCAGAGCGACACTGGCAGAGTGTTGAACCTCTGTGCCCATGTGATGTCACATACCGCTGTTATAGCAGACAGCATGGCTGCCTGCTGGTGGCTTTAGACCAGCCATACAAAAAAACACTCTTTAACATAAATGATCACACATGCCTACAACTTTTCATATGAGCTCTCAATATCATAATCTACCAACACAATTGTAAATCAGCAGTGGGTTTTCTTTTCCTTTAAATTATGACAAACTGATGAAACAGGATATCAGTTTAATCAGTAAATGTAGCAGGTAAACACCCTAGCTTTCCAAATATTATCTATCCATGCGACTCCCGCTATAGTTTTGGTCACTTTTCAAGTTTTTTTTTGTGTGTACGGCCCACACACATACATTTTTAGACACCATTTCTTGCATGCATGTGCCAGTTGACACAAAGTGTGAAATGACAAACAAAAAGTAAGAAATTAAAAAAATTAATCTTTTAATTACTTTTAAACACTTACAGCTTGACTCACGTTACACCAAAGGTTTGATCTTTGTTTTCTGAAAAATAAACTTATTTTACATCTAGAAAAATGAAAATGCAAGGGCAACACTGTAAAAACCATTTTACCTCATTTTCCCCTTGAGCCTAGAAATGCCCTCCTGCTTGAGAGAAACAATTCTGATCCCTGGCATGACGTCACCAAACTCAGATTAACAAATAAATAAATAAAAAATCGGAAGGTGAGACCATTTCAAAAATACACAAATTCAATTTTGAATGAATAGAAACAAGTTATGGAGATACTCAAGAAAGTAGAGGTGCACCGATCAGGATTTTTTAGGCCGATCACCGAAATTTTGATCGGCCGATACCGATCAAGGCCGATATCGATCAAGTACATATTTGGATCATGCCCAAAATAATAATAAATTAATATATAAACAAAAATTTAAGAAATATTACAATTTGAAAACAAATGCACCCGAATGTGATGACAGCTGCAAATGCGTAATGCTAACTTTTAACATTGAAAATGCCATAGACATGCTAACGCGTTAGCATCACTCCCGTTTTTACGTTATAAAATACATCTATCAACTGTTTCAGAAGACCATAACAGGTCGGTTTAACATAGAAAAGGTAAATAATACTCACAGACGTATGCTCTTTAGGGTTTTAGCGGGGGAAAATTAAGCGAAAGAAAGTATAAACGAAGCAACAGGCTCGAAGCATTGCTTCAATCTGCGAACCACTGGTTCGATTGGTTCAAGGTTCAGACCAAAGCTGCGCTGCAGAAAAGGTGATCACGGACCCGCTGCAGGGTCTGTAATCAATGTAGAGAAATTATCATTTTCCTGACAAACACACCAAGCGCTCCCTGCGCTACTGCCTGCACTGTTGTGATCGATCCTTTTGATCGGCGCATTTTGCCGATCACCGATAAAGGCGTGATTGGCCGATAATGATCGGTGGCCGATCGATCGGTGCACCTCTACAAGAAAGAAAAAGTAACAAAATAAAATCTCATTCCCAACAATATTTTGCACACATTTTGTAAACCATGGATGTTATTGGGGGATTTATGCCTGAACAGTAAACCTAGGGATGGGAAACAAGAACCTGTTCCAGTTGAGGACTGGTTCCAAATACTTCATTGAAATTTGTATACCTCCAACATTATCAATTCCTCTTATCAACGCCGCCATGGTTTCATGACAGCGCAGTGTTGCAAGACCTAGCATATCATGACACTGGATGCCACTTCATGACACCAAACTCTATGCAGAACAACATTTTTCCATAGAAAATTGATCAGGTATCATTAAGAGAAGCGATAAAGAATGAGACGATCAGAATCAACGATGGCACTGATCAATAAAATCACATCAACTCCCTTTCCTACAAACACCTGGAACTGATGGCGAGAGAACATTTGATAAAGGAGTCGCATGTTTCATATCAACTGACAGAATATGTTTTTTAAATTTCAAGAAAATACATCAGTTTAGCCATTCGCAAGTTCAACAGTGATGATCAAAACTAGTGGTGTAACGGATCACAGCTGATCCGCGGTCCGTACGGACCACCACATTGGTTTGTCACATGTGAACCTCGGATTAATTACAAAGTTTATATAAGGCTGATTTTGTGTCATGATAACTGCATTAATTTTGATGCAGGTGGAGAGGTTAAAACAGCTGCACGTGCACGTCGTGCAATCCTGAAGGCAGCCTGTTAAACGCAGCCTCATGCTCTATTTGCTGCACGCTCAGCATACGCCTGGATCTAAAACAGACAGAACCTCTCAAAAATTCAAGGAGTTGAGGATGAAGTGTAACTTACAGATTTTTTAAGTGACAGGCCAGCTCATTGGATTAACTTTTGCCTTGTTGCTTAATTGGTAAACTCCAACTGCAAAAATAACTTGAATTATTCAATCATTTATCAAATTACAGTGAAGGAGTTTAAAATTTAAAGCCCTCCCAAATGTGATGTCATCGGCAAGTGAGGGAGCTATGTATTTATCCCAGACGCTATCTCATGCTTTTACTGGATTTTATTCAGGATTGCAGCATCAGAAAATATCATGCTTTGGTTCATTTTATTGTTCCAGAGAAGTTACAATTGCCATTGATAGTTATATACTGGCATTTTGTTGAGAAATGGTGATTATAAAATGTCAAAATCAACATACGGGACAATGAGCATGTCTCAGTACTGCTCTGGTTTTAAGGGGATGAAGCAAATTTTTGTGTGCTCTTGAGGAGAAATACAGTTTAGTAAAGACACTAGAGGAAGACAGACAAGAGACTGTCTCGTCTTCATGCGCCTTTTGTGTTTGATCTCAGCACCACTCAAGTAATGAGGTGGCTCATTGAGCTGCACACAGACAGAGAGCATTTTGTTCAGGCAGTGTGGCGAGTCAGGGGACGCTGCGGGTCTTGTGACACCCATCAGGCAGAGGGTCACTGTGGGGGAGGACTGGGACAAAGGAGCTGGATGCTGTTCCAACTTCTGGAGGAGTGTGTATTTATGTGTGTGATAATTCACCGACGTAACGTTTCACAAACCAAGTCTTTCAAGGAATTAACAGTCGTACGTCTGGAAGCATGCATGCTCACAGTCTGAACAGCGTGCAAGCGTGACACCGTGTGGGATCCTGTGCTCTGTCCCTGAGTGGGCGACGCTTTCAACAGCTTTACAAAATGCACGCCATTCGCCAGCAGACAAAACCTCCCCAACTACAAACTCCAGCAACAGAAAAGAATCTTACTCTACAAATACAGTTGTATGCAAAGGTTTGGGCACCCCTGATGATTTCTGTGATTTTCCTTTATAAATCATTGGTTGTTTGGATCAGCAATATATCATATAGCAGACAAACACAGTGATATTTGATAAGTGAAATGAAGTTTCTAGGATTTACAGAAAGTGTGCAAAAATTCTTTAAACAAAATGAGACAGGTGCATAAATTTAGGCACCCCAACAGAAAAAAAAAATGCATCAATATTTAGCAGATCCTCCTTTTGCAGTAATATCAGCCTCTAAATGCTTCCTATAGCTTCCAATGAGAGTCTAGATTCTGGCTGAAGGTATTTTGGACCATTCTTCTTTACAAAACATCTTGGGTTTGTTGATTTCCAAGTACTGACAGCCTGCTTAAAAATCACACCACAGATTTTCAATAATATTCAGATCTGGGGACTGAGATGGCCATGCCAGAATGTTGTACTTGTTGTACTTGTGCTTGTAGGTCTTTCAAGCAGGTCTGTGGGTCGACTATGACTGTTCTCACTATCCTTCGCTTCAGCTTATCTGAGATTTTTCTTGGCTTGCCACTTTGGGCCTTAACTAGTACTGTGCCTGTGGTCTTCCATTTCCTCACTATGTTCCTCACAGTGGAAACTGACAGCTAAAATCTCTGTGATAGCTTTTTGTATCCTTCCCCTAAACCATGATGTTAAATAATCTTTGTTTTCAGGTCATTTGAGAGTTGTTTAGAGGCTCCCATGTTGCCACTCATTAGAAGAGATGCAAAGAGGGGAAACATTTGTAAATGGCCACCTTAAATACCCTTTCACATGATTGGATTCACCTGTGTAAGGAGGTCAAGGGTCAATGAGCTTACCAAACCAATTTTGTGTTCTAATAATTAGTGCTAAATGTATTCAAATCAATAAAATGACAAGGGTGCCCAAATTAATGCACCTGTCTAATTTTGTTTAAATAATTATTGCACATTTTCTGTAAACACTAGAAACTTCATTTCACTTCTCAAATATCAGTGTGTTGTGTTCATCTGCTTTATGATATATTTAACTGAAATTTTTGATCCAGACAATGATTTATGAAGGAAAATCATGAAAATTATCAGGGGTGCCCAAACCTTTGCATACAACTGTAGCTGGTGATTACATAAGTATTCACACATCAAATCAAAAAATCTAAAAATATCTAAGGCAAAATATGGTATTTCAGCATACAGTAATTTCATAAAAGTTGAATGTCATACCCCTCATGGACATTCAACTTGTACAGACTTCCAGGAGGAGAGTGACATTGCCGAAAGGGGGAAAAACTGTATTTCCTGGATTAAATGCCTGACCTTAAATGTGGGCCTGCCTCATTTAATTGTCGGGTCAAAACTCCACTGGAAAAAAATAAATGCCTGCCTTAAATACGCGCCGGTCTTGTTTAAAGGCCAGGTCACATATGTTAGCCACCAGACGTTGCTGCCTGGTTGAGTGTCCGTGTGAGCAGTCACAGGTCCAAATGGCAGCTTCCTGCTCGAGCGTATGTGTTGACGGACAATATACCAGTTAATTTGACTCCAGAGGAAGCAACTCCTACCAATGATATCACAAAAAAAAAAAAAAATGAGTACAGTTCCTACACGATTGAAAGAAAGCTGCAAGCTGTTGCGTTTGCTGAAAAATACAGTGAGGTACATAAAATTTAAAATGTATTAATTATTGTCATTAAATGAAGCAAAGGAAGCACAACATTATTAGATCTATTTCTTCAGCTTTGGGGAAAAAAGTAAATTCGCCATTACAGGTGAGCCCTGTAAACTCGCACATGCTTAAGTCGTAATTCGGCTTTACTCACAGTCAAGTTGTGGACCCCGAACATTTTAATTACTAAATAAAACTCAATTCTGATTTGACTGTTTTTGGGAGGGCTCATCAGTGCGGATGATTCTGAATGGCTACTACTACTTCCTCCTCCGGCTGCTGCAGGTCAGCGATGAGATGAAGAAATCTTCACCATCCAGGAAGAAATCACACTTCAGCCGGCTGGCTGATGATCACCTTAGTATTTCTTCTGTTTTTCTTGTTGTTTAATGCTGGCAAATTATACAGTATTTTTTGTCTTTCTGATGCCTGATTCTGTTTTTTCTCTCCGTTTAAGGTGCAGCACCATCCAGAGATGGGAGGTGTATTTGTGTTGGTGACCCTCTTGTCCTGTGCGCCAATAGCATTTCTTGTATAGTCATCCATGAATTGTTCTGTGAATTGATCTGTAATTTATGTTTGTAGCATGGCCCAAGCAGGGGGTCACCCCTTTGAGTCTGGTCTGCTTGAGGTTTCTTCCTCAGAGGGAGTTTATCCTTACCACTGTTGCTCTGGGGGTTGGTAAGGCTAGACCTTGTCTGTGTGAAGCACTCTGAGGCAACTCTGTTGTGACTGGGCGCTATATAAATAAAAATAAATTGAAATTGAACTTCATATGGTTGAAGCTATTGTAATATGGCAAGGTAAGCTGATTATAACATATTGAGAAAGTCTAGCTAGATGCTACATGACAGGTGTAAAGCAGTTGTCATTGGTTCACAACACCTAGGGATATGTGTGAAACTTATAAATTATAGAGCAGGCAGAAAGCCGCATTTTGTTAATACTAGCCTGCAATGAATACGAGCCTGCCTCATTTAGGCGCCGGTGTCGCAGACCGAACAGTCCCCAATAAAAATTGGTCCGCCCTGCCTCC